>NC_056727.1:186243171-186355671 GCF_019279795.1 Protopterus annectens
ATATAGGGTCTATATCACCATATCGAATGGTGATAATGCTAAACGCTGAAAATATCGAAAGTTCACGAGAACGAACTTGTGTTTTTGGGGTCTATATATAAATATATATATATATATATATATATATATATATATATATATATATATGTCTACATATATATGTCTCTCTCTTTCTCTCTCTCTATATATATATATATATATATATATATATATATATATATATATATATATATATATATATATATATATATATATATATATATATATATATATATATATATATATATATATATATATGGTTTACTATCAGAATTGCGAACGTCAGGTGGCCAAGGATGAACACAGGATAGCAGCAGATTTCTTCAGCTCCACCAATTTCATTACACTGACAGGAATTAATTACTTAAAAAATTAATTTTTGAAGTAATTTTCTTTCTAAACATGTTTGTTTTATATAGTTCTTGAACTATATCTAAAAAAGAAAGGAAATTTTAACAATATTCCTGTCAAAAATCACTTTGGAAATTTTCCTGTCAGTTTATCAGTCTGAAATGAGTTCCAGTAAGACAAATTCTCAAGACTCCAGCATCAAGAAAGAACTTCAGTCTTTGATAACTATAATCCAGCAACTTACTGCTAAGATGGATAAAATGGATACTAAAATAGATACCTTCATAGAAAAAAAACTACAAAACAAATAGACTTGTTACATATAGACCTGCAACAACAGAAGATCCAGATGACAGGCATAGAAGAAGCTGTGAATGACATGGAAAATAGAATCCAAGAAGAGGAAATCAACATTGAGTTTCTGCTGAAACAAAATACACATTTACAAACAAAGCTGGATGACCTGGAAAATAGATCTAGGCGCAATAACATTAGGATTTTTGGACTGCCAGAAAATATTGAAGGTAACAATATTACTTCTTTTTTAACAACATGGCTCCCTAAAACTTTAGACTTACCAGAAGCATTCTCTTTGGTATCGAAGAGCACATAGATCTATAGCTAATACTAACTCTAACAAAACTATCCTAGATCAGTTATAGTTAGATTTCTATCATCTTTGATAAAGAGATGGTTCTTAAATCTGCTTGGGCTAAAGCTCCTGTTAAGATTAATGAGACAACTGTGCTTTGACAATGACTATTCTTCCTTGGTAATAGCTAAAAGAAAAGTTTTTCTGCCACTAATAAGGGAGCTTAAAAAGCACAGTTTAAAACATACCTTCTGTTTCCTGCCAAGCTAAAAATCTTCCTTCCTGATGGTCCTAAAATTTTGATGACTTAGACTCTGCTTTACTGTTTATCAAAAAATTTTGGATAAAATAGAGGAAATGGAATGGGCTAGTCCTTCATTAAAGAGACTGGCAACTGAAACTTCGTGGAAGACTTCAGAGAAGAAGAAGAGACTAAAAAACAAATGATTTGTTCTATGTTTTTTTTTTCTTTTTTTCTCTCATCATTTTACTTCATTATTAATCTTTTTAAATATAGTTCCTGCATTTCCAGAAAGCCACAAATATTCTGAAAAAGATTTAATCAAAGTTATTCTCTGTGTGCAAAGAAATGTTTTGTTTCATAACCAGTCAAAATATCTGAGGAACTAATAACAAGCTATTATTCAATTTGTTTCTCTTTCTGAAAAGAGGACTAAGGTCAGTAATTTGATACATTTTTTTGCTCGTTTTTTTCTCCTTTTCTTCTTTTCTTTGTTTAAACAATGACATTCTATTTAGATTATGTAGTGGGTAAAGGGTGGGGAGGGCAGGGAGAGAAGAGTAATGAAAATATGATTAATAGAATAATAACATATTTATTCCTTGTAAAAAGTTTATATGTTCTTCAAATGCTATTCCTAATTATACTTTCTTGATTATACTGCTTATGCTTGTTTGTAAATAATCTCTCATGCTTTAACTAATAATAATTAGAACTAAATAATAGTAAATAATATGTTTTATTTTTAACTCTATTAATATAAACAGTAAGTAATATTCCATTGTATATACTTCTTATAGCTTTCTCTTACATTTTTTTCATTTCTGCTTTAACTCTTTTATTTTCTACTCTCTTTTTCTTTTCTTTATTCTTTCTCTTTTTTTTTTTTCATATTAATATATAGAAATGCTTTTGATCATATAGACACAGTAAATAATAAGATTTGCATAAAAATTGAGTTGGGACAAAATATTGAGTTTTATTACTTATTAATAACTTTGGGCTTAATTTCACTTACATAGAGGTTGTAATAACCTGTAAAATACATTGCAATGGTTTTTTCATGTTTTGATGCATTTACACTGCTAAATGAATGTTTGTCACTAGTTTTTAACAAGTTTCCCACCAAAATGTTAAGGGAGACAATCTGGGATGTGTGCTACCTCATGAACAGTGTCCTCGAGTTGTTTTAAAAGCTTCAACTCTCAGAATTCTCACAGAGAAGCTGAAAGCAGTCAATTTGACCTTTGACCCAGATATCACACTGACACATCGCAGATTCAGGAAGAACACTCTACCAGGAAGTAGAACAGATGCAATGCGACTATGTGAAGGAAAATGAACTCTTCAACATTTAAATGTGAGTTATTTTATATAATTACTTAAATATCTATGTTATAATTCATAAAATATGTCAGTTATAATGATTTTAAATGATGCAGTTTCTTGTAGTAAGTAAATGTCTTATTTTAGAAGGCATAGAAAATGAAACATTTATTCAAGTGTTTTTGAAAATCTACTTGACTGCAGCATACTAATCTGTGTTAAAAACTTATGTTCCAAACATATACATTACTATAACTCATTTAATTCATCTGATTGACAAGCATAAATAACTTTATAACTCTATTCTGGAAGAAATTGTCATGTGATATATTTTAAAGCAGTAGTATAGACATACAAAATACAGATGGCTTTTTTACAATAATGCAAGTGTTTCTGAGAATTTGCATAACTATGCAGTATGATTTATAACAATTTCTATAAATATAATATTTTATTCTAAAATGCTCATATACAAGCAATTCAAGGTTTTTTTTTTGGAAGCTGTTGACTGCATTTACATGACAGAAAATAGATGCATCTTAATATATGTAATGTCTGAACCATATTAGCCAAAGTTTTTGATTTAAATGAATGTTAGAACTTATTTTTACATACTTTGAATAAATTAATATGTAAATATGCCTTCCTTTTTTTTTTTCTCTCTTTCTTTCACTCTCTCCCCCTCTTTCACATCTTTTATTTCTCTCTCTCCTCTTGGTTCCTAATATCAAGATTATTTGAATGCTATTTGAATACAAGTGTATTATATTACATAGATGTATATAGTAGTATGAATAGTTTAAAAAAAAAAAAGTTTATTTTAGTTTATATGATGCTGTTTTACCAAATATGTAGTCCTGTCTTGCTAGATAATTGAATTGAAAGCTGTTAATTTAAGTTAAATATAACGAGTATTAAATTGATAAGGTGGTAGCTGAGGTACTGCTGCTTAGGGTAGGGGGTTAACTTGAGTGGTAAATACTACTCAAAGTTGGAGTTTTTAACTCCAGGCTGGATGCAAGGTTTAATCCTTACATTATTTTCACTTGTTCATTGTTATATGTATATAGTTTTGACATCCACAATATATTTTGTACACTCATTGTCACTACAAACAAAATTGAATCCTATACAAAATCCCATAAGAGATTCAATAAATACAGCTATATTTAAAGGTACACCTAAAGGAGGAGATGTAACATTACTTATGTTGTTATTTGTTATTTTGATCATAAGATTCTTAAGTTTTAAAAATGCCAAATGACATCTTTAAAAGGAATTTCTTTAAACATTAATGGATTGAATAATCCGTGTAAAAGGACAAGCCTAATAAGATACATTAATTTACATAAGGCCAACTTAGTCTTCCTGCAAGAAACCCATCTCTTGAAAAAGATATTGATAAACTAGCCACAAACAAATATACAGTATTGGTTAGTTCAGAGCACACTCAGAAAAAAGAGGAGTGGCTATTTTATGGAATAAAAGTATGCCCATTCCTAAAACCATTAAGTCTTATCAGGATGACAAAGGAATGTTTTGTATGGTTACAATACAAATTAATGGGAAGACTTACACTTTAATTAATGTATATTGGATACCTGGAATTGGTATTAATACAGTGAAACATCATCTTGATAAGATCATATCATTCTCTATAGGAGATATTATTTTAGCTGGTGACTTTAATTGTATACTACATGAAAGTGATACTACCACTATAGGAAAAGAAGAATTACATCTAATGCAAAACATTTAAATGATTTTGCTAATTCTTATCATTTGAATGATATTAATAATCAGATAGATTCAAAATCATTACCATACACCTTTTTTCTAACAGATACAAAACTTATTCAAAAATAGATAGGGTCTTTATTTCTAACCAGATGGTAACAGATTTAATTAATTCCAAAATCATTTCATGTCCTATATCTGATCATAATTCAATTGTTTTTGAATTCATGATAAAAATACTCATAATGTTCAGATCAAAAGGATACCAGCATACTTAACTCAACTAAAAGACTATAAAGAATATATACTTTCAGAAGTAAAACATTTTTTAGACATAAATAATATTCTTGAAGTCTCCATTGTCTATGTTTGGGATGCCTTAAAATCATATCTATATGGACAAAGTATCAGATGGTATAATAATAAAAGGAAATCTTGGGATAAGGAATTGTTAGCTATTCAAAGTAAATTAGACTCTTATAAACATAATAATAAAGAAAATATTATGGACAAGAAAGTTATTGAAGAAATAAACAAACTAAATGAGAAATACAAAGAAATTTTAACTCATAAAGTTAAAATAACTTTAGAGAAATACAAGTTTTTGTCTTATTCAATAAGCCCCAAATACTTACATAGACTTAAAAATAAAACAAAAGGTTGAATAAACAAAACCATATCAAAGACATCTTTTCTCTAAGGAAAAGAAGAATGTTTCTAGTATACCAGAAATACTAGATGAATTTAGAAATCACTTTCACAAAATTAACCATAATAACATTAACATGGAACCTAAAGATAAAATAAAGGAGTTTATAACCACAAACATGAATAAAAAGCTTAATAAACAACAGATTAAACTATTGGACAAGAGTATTTCATATACAGAGGTTATTACACAAATAAATAAGCTTAAATCAAACAAAGCACCGGGTAATGATGGTATTATACCAGAGATATATAAAATCCTTTCTAAAAGTACATATTCATTAATACATAAGGTTTTTATTTTGGCCCAAACTGAGTTAATAACCCCCCCCATCTTGGCAATATACATTTATTTCGCCAATTTTAAAACTTAATAAAGATCCAACTAGATGTACTTCATATCGCCCATCTCATTACTTAATGTTGATTATAAAATGTTTATGAGTATTTTGCTGATAGATTGAAGACAATCATCCCGGCATTATAGATATAGATCAGACAGGCTTCATTGTAAATAGAAATACTTTTGATAATATAAGAAGAACTTTAACATTAATTGATTTTGCAAATAGGAAAAAGAAAGATTTAACACTTATTAGTCTTGATATAAGTTCAGCATTTGATTCAGTAAGTTGGGACTATCTGTTTACCTTACTGAAGTGCACAAACTTCTCAGATGCATTTGTAAATCTAATTGAGCATTTATACAAAGGAACATTGGCTTATATTAAGGTAGGAACATATGTTTCACAAAAATACCCATTTTAAAGGTACAAAACAAGGATGTCCACTTTCTCCACTATTATTCACTTTAGTAATGGAGCCTTGGGCTAATTTGATCAGAAACAGTACTGACATAGAGGGTTTTGAAATAGATGAAAATACAACATCCAAAATTCAACTTTTGCAGATGATGTTCTAATTACATCAGCAGGATCTAATTCTTCTATGCAGTCTCTATTTGATAAAATGATGAATTTTAAAAGTATTTCTGGTTTAATATTCAATGAAGAAAAACTAAAATACTACCTATATATACACGAAAAAATATTCTCATTAGTGATTTTACTAAATATGTACCCAATTCAGGTCAGATAACTTATTTAGGTATAATACTATCTAAAGATATTAAATCTATTATATATAATAATTATAATACCTGTTTTCTTAATATACAAAACCTTTTTAATACCTGGAATAATATGTTTTTTACTATGGAGGAGAGACTTACAATTATTAAAATGATAATATTCCCCAAGATTTTATACTTAATACAATCAATAATACTTCCACCTACAAAAATAATTTCCTATGGGCACCTAATAGACCTAGGATTGCATTAAAGAAACATACTAATAGCTGGTCTCAAGGGGGTATTTCTTTTCCAGACTTTAATTTATATACTATCTCTTCTATTGTAAAAGTTATTACTTTATTAATAGATCAGTCATATGTTGCAAAATGGAAAGATTATTGGGAGCTAATTAGTATGCACTTCATGAAAATCTCCTTAACACATAAAAATATGATTGTAAATAACTCCATGTTATGGTTACTAAAGGAATTTTGTACTTCACCTATTACACCTAAACATATGGTTTGTTACCCATTAAATATTATTATTAGCTATCGTAACTTTATATTCATGCACCCTAAGTATAGGGAATGGAATTTTATTATATTCCCTATAATGTATACTCAGGGTATGCTTTTGTCATCTACTTCTGAAGGAACTCATTTAGCTATGGATAATGATCTAAAGTACTGGTATCAGTTGATATCTGATAATAAAGTTAAAAATCTAGATTTCTTAAAACAAGAATTTGATCTAAGAGAAACTTGCTGGTTAGAGGTTCAGACCTTTAGACAACATCTCATTAATAAAATAGATCTAATGTCTATAACAGTTAAAGAATCTATTCCAACACTGATTGATTACTTGATATTAAATTTACAACATAAAGTTTCTGATAAAGGTAAACTTTCATACATACATAAAATTATCAGACAAGAAACTTTTACAGTGTAGATTCATACTGGAATTATTTCACTTCTATTAATGGGGACCCACCAAATCAACAAGATAAACAATATATATTGGAATCTGCCTATAGAACTACGCCTTCCATTGTCTGGAGACTTTATACATGGAAATTTTAGAAAGATCTTTATATACACCTTTGATGATGAATAAAATAAATAATAAAGATAATCTATGTAAGAGATGTAATGTACAAATTAATGCTGACTGGGCTCATATGTTTTATGACTGTATAAAATTGAAAGAATACTGGAAGTCAATTAATGAATTTTTGCAGGCTCTTTTTACAGATAATTTCATTATTTCTAAATCTCTTATATTATTCAACACACCTGTACCTCAAAGTGTTAAAAAGGTTAAGCTTCCCTTGTTATGGTCTATTCTAGCAGTGGCTAGGAAAATAATAACCAGAAATTGGATTTCAGACACACCTCCTTCGTTCAATGAATTTAAAAATGTTATGAATATAGTGTGCCATATGGAAATAAACACAATTAGGTCAAGAACAACTAGAAAAACATCTTATTATATTGTATGGGATAATTTACAAAATTTGTTAAAAAATCCTAATTTCAATAGCATGGTATTTTAGTTTAATTAATTGATCTGATTGTAGTGGATGTCTTTGTAAATACTTTAGTTGTTTTGTTGAATGTTATAATCATATCTATTTTTAATTACTTGTATAAAATTGTTATGATATTTCTCTTGTATGTTAAAACAATAAACCTGTTTTGAAAAAATTATGAGCGTCACGGTCGAACGTTGTATAGTCGAGCATATGGTCGAAACACAAATGTCGAGCAGTATAATCAATCGAGAACGGTTTTACCATGGGTCGAGGTAGGGAGGATGTTTGTAGTAGGGTATTATACTGTACACCTACCTGGACCCATGGTAAAACCATTCCATTGATTATACTGTCTTCGACATTTGTGTTTCCGACCATATGCTTGACTATACAATGTTCGAAAGTGACGCTCAATTTGATAGTAAACCATATATATATATATATATATATATATATATATATATATATATATATATATATATATATATATGTAAATATATATATATATATATATATATATATATATATATATATATATATATATATATATATATATATATATATATATATATATATATATATATAAATATGTATATATAGATATATATCTATAGATATAAAAGAGATCATAACAAATACATATATGACCAAAGGCACTGTTAATGGGGGTGAGGGGGCCCAAGCTAAATACGTCTTGTAAGTATTGATATCACTCCCTCCCCCACAGCAAAACAGATTTGCCCTGCAATACAATGCCAACTGTTGCAAGTCCCATACCCAGGACCCAGCACAACATGGGCACAAGATGTTAACAGTAATCCATCTCACCTGTATGATGTCAGGATGGTATCAATAACATATCATGCAGTACACTCTGGCTACCATAGGGAATGTACAATGTGGAAGCAATAAACATTCCAAAGATACATTTATGCACACACATATATGCAGATACACATATATATATATATATATATATATATATATATATATATATATATATATATATAGATAGATATATACATATATACATTATTAAATTATTTATATATTTATATATATATATATATATATATATATATATATATATATATATATTTTTTTTTTTTTTTAGATATATATCTAACTACACATACACACACACAGAGATATGTATAGGAAGATAACATATTTAGAGGGTGCACACCATACTGAACAGCCAGTATTCCTACAGTTGCCACCTTATCAAATGGACAGGGTATGAGTCTCCCATACAGAATAAAATTGTTGTCTGAAACATATACCCACAGAGAAGTCAAAGGATATGACACCACACATGTTTGCATACATAAGAAAGTTTTATTTGTGTACTATTACAGTTGTGTATGGCATGTCATATAGCTCTTGAAACTTTGAAGTAAATGCAAATAGATTAATGCAACTCTCAAGCAGATAATTTAATACAGTAATCCAAATGCATAACATATGTTGCTGTCCAGGCCAAGTCCTGCAAATAGTACAACAGTAAAGACAGACTGGGCCACAGGATAACAATCAGTCAACAGTAAGTAATGCAGATGTATAATCTAGCAGTCTCTAACTACACTCTGTATGCAATCCCTAGGGGGGAATGACTTAAGAAGACACAATGGGATGTATCTGTTACATAACAATGCATAACTGAAAACATCACAACCACACTGACAAACAGAACAGTCTGTATGGCAGTAAGCAGGAGAACAGCAATGTTCCCAAAGTGAAATGTATGGTAATGTACAACCATATACCATAAGGCAGCTTACTACTGATATCCCGCACATGTTGTAACAGCCTAGGTTATTTATGGTACATACTCCCCCCATAGACTGACTTACAGGGGCATATACCACTGCTACATACACTGACCTCTGGACTGCAGAAGGGCACACATGTTTTGTGCAGATGAAGCACACATATATATGGACCCTACCCCACAATATGTGTGGGGGCCACAACAGCACTGGAATGATGGCAGGAATGGCAGCATGACATAATCACAGGCCACTACATAACCCCTTACTGCATGTCATATGGACAAAGCCTAGTATGTAGGTGGAGGACAGAGGTCGGAACACAGGCCCGTATGTGAAATAGTGTTGTCATACACTGAGCAAGTTGCTGGTGTTACAGGATAGTCTGCAAAACATCCTTCGTCAGGAATATGAAGTCAGAAGCACAAATGGATGTAGCCATGTACTGATCACACTTAACACACACACTGCCAGTGATATATCTGACACAAGACCTGTGTGGTGCACAGACAAAACATAACAGGCACACCTCTGGCCATCATGTGGATAGGCCCACAGTTGAGAGCTATGCAAACAGACTGCATTCCATGTTAAACTAGTATGTACACACAAACCCTGTAACACTGGTGCTATACAATGCAAATAACAACACTACTCACACTCTGTCTGTAGTTCTGGAACCTTATACAAAGATGTAGCTGGCCTGAGTCTGCAAGTCCTCTTGCAAGAGGTACTGTTACTGTCTGTAACACTGATGCCCACACACAGGAAGGTTGTCCACCATACAGGAAAGGTAAAGGGACCACACCCACATGATGTAGGGATTTATAGTAGTGGGTTGCCATGACAGTGGTAATTGGAAGTACTACACAGCATGCTGCATGCAGGTAGCAAGTGGAGGACACTGATTGGTGCAGAGGCCATTACCTGATCATGTGTATCACCTAAAAATGCCATGCTGCAATCTATTCAAACAAGCTCAATCCATTTACTGGAGAGAGAATGAGATAGTGTTATGTTATGGAAAAACTGTGGCCAATAGCTGGTGGTGGAAGAAATTCCATAATGATGAACACTTGGGTTCCAGAGCCCACCACTTGCAGGACACTCAAGTTAACACGTAATGTAGCATGCTGAAATGCTATAGGTGTGTAATAGGCTTACCTGCAATCTGTCCCTATATATACCTGCCTAATGTTATGCTGTGTCCATATGTGGCACCTGTCTGTGTTGCAGCAAGGCAGAACAGTGCAGTTATGCAGGAAGGAGATTTAGAGATTGTGAACCTGATGTCTGAATGTACCCTATATATATATATATATATATATATATATATATATATATATATATATACATACATATATATATATATGTGTGTGTGTGTGTGTGTGTGTGTGTGTGTGTGTGTGTGTGTGTGTGTGTATATATATATATATATATATATATATATGCATATGTGTGCATATATATATATATATATATATATATATATATATACACACACACACACACATGTATGTCTACAGATATACAGACACCTATATGTGTATATATATATATATATATATATATATATATATATATATATATATATATATAAACACATATATACAACATAATATATGTCTACACACACACACACACACACACACACACACACATATATATATATATATATATATATATATATATATATATATATATATATATATATATATATATATATGGGTCCCTATCAGAGGCCTGAAACACTATAAGCCTGAAAATCAAAATCCTGAAAACTAAAGCCTGAAAATTCAAAATCCCGAAGCCAAATCCTGAAACTCAAAATCCTGAAAACACAAAATGGACATACTGACGTCATTGTGGCTTTGCTATTGTTAGCCCTGTGGTGTTAGGTCATGCTGGGTTCAGGTAAGTGTGTTGGTTTTATGTTAGGCGTTAGGGGTGGTTTAAGTGAGTTAGGTTAGGCGCAGGTTAGGCATGTATGCAATAGTGACAAATATTGGGGTTAGGGGCGGTTTAAGTGAGTTAGGGTTAGGGCGCGGGTCAGGTGAGTGTGCGATAGTGACGGACCTTAGGGTTAGGGTTAGGGTCAGGGTCAGTTGGTAGATATTAGTGTCTTTATAGTGAAATATTAGCATTATTTGTGTTTTCAATGTCCATAGGTGTGCTGCTGCAGTCTGGGGGGATCACCTCACAACAGGGGGGGGTCATGCCATCCATCCCCCTGACATGTGTTGAGGAGCTCATCACCAGACTCTTGGGCACCTGCCCGCCCGCACACGCAACTGGCAGAGAGTATAGTGGAGGTGGGTGCTACCCACACACCGGCAGAGGAGCGTGCAGGTAAGGCCACAGGGCATATCAGCAGACCACTGTTGCGTATCCATCCGCATCTGTACAGGTATATGTGAGATGACATATATATATATATATATATATATATATATATATAATCTGTTGCTGCGTAGTAGTAATAAACAGATGTGCATAAGCTGTAGAATTGTGGACTTGCACTGTTGATTTACTGTAATGCTGCACCCACCTGTACCAATGCCACAGCTGTGGCTACTGACATCACATCTTTCCCACACTTATGTAGGTCCCTCTGGTATACCTCCAAGGCAGCAGCCTGTAGCTGGTGAGTATGGTTTATGTTCATGCTTGCCAATACACTGGTCATGTTATGGCTATGATATATTTCATGCACACATCTAACACACCTACCCATAGTGCATGCCATACATGTTCCCTTATTGTTGCTAACTGCACTGCATCATAGTGGTGACTATGATGGTGTATTTAAAGGGTATGTCAGACACCTGTAATATAACTAACATCCTGTCATTGCAAAATGTGTCCACAGAGATGAACATAATGGTGGGACAAATGGCCTACAGTAGGGAGATGTGTGAAACAACACCCTTATACAGTGCTACAACAGTGTATATACCAGTATTACAATGGCAACTGTTACAGATTTATATTATGGCATATCATAGTACTGTGGTCCACAATCTTTATAACCTGCAATGTGGTCCCAACATGAGGAATGAGTGTGTAATATGAAATTGTAGGTTAGGGCAGCAAATATGGGGAATACATACCTTCACAAACACTGGAAGCATATGTATGCACACACTCCAGATATAATATAGTGGAAGTAGCAGTTGACGT
This sequence comes from Protopterus annectens, assembly GCF_019279795.1. Lineage (NCBI taxonomy): Eukaryota > Metazoa > Chordata > Ceratodontiformes > Protopteridae > Protopterus > Protopterus annectens. Next base: position 186,255,727 of record NC_056727.1, read on the forward strand.
ACTGACTGCATGCATTTGTCATGGAAATGCACCTTTCAGGAAGTACACTTCCCCTGTGTCACACCACGTATTGATCTGCTGTCCAAGACATTTGGCCATGAAATGTGCACACTTACCTCCAACAGAGGCAGCCATCGCTTGCACACATCTTACATGACATGGTGTGGGCCACATACCTAACAGGTAGCACCCATGAGCTGGACATGTAGCCATACCTCACCATTGCATATACCATGGCAAACAGTGCAGACAGTCATTTATGTGGCAAAGATAAATGGGACAGGAATGATGTAGAAAATAAACAGATGGCCATCCAAGACAGATGATGTCACATATAGCAAACTGGTCATGCGGGCTGCCTAGTAACATGCCACAACACTGAGGGGGTTGCAGGAATGTCTAGCAAGTACTGGCTGTGCAGTACCCATGTCAGCAATTGCCTGGACTCTGGAAACATGTGGCCTATGGGTTAGGGTAATTAGATGTGACAGTTGTACCACAGGAAACATCAGCCAGGCCTCTCTACATGTAGTGTATGCATAACAGAAGAGGTCCCCAAAAGTTTTTCATTGCAATGTGTACTGGTGTACCATGACCAAGTTGGAAACCTACAGACAGTATCATGTAAGATACATGTGCTGCACAACCAATGCCTCACCCCACCTCAGGCCCACCATTCCCATCTGTACTGTGCCAGTGCCAGTATACACCTGCATGTTTGCCATTCATTAGCTGGGACTAGGCTGTTACATGTGGTGTTCACTGTTTGGGACATTACAAACTGACACATGTGTAGGCCATAGTTGTCAAGCATCTGTAAAAAGGCTGAAGGTGGGGAGGGGGTGTCATCATGACACACCAGTGCACTGCAGCAAGGATGCTAAGAATGCTATGAATGGCTGTATCTGCACACAGTCAGGGTCAGGAACTGTGGCAGACTTAACCCTGACTCCACAACAATAGTGCTGACAGTGTGTTAACTCCGAGGGATGTGCATGAGTTAACCTTGCAATCATGCAGAGTTGGGGGACATGTGTAGGGCAGACTGACCATATACTGGCAAATGCAGATGGCCCATGCTAGTATACCCCTGCCAGGAATAGTGACTGCCCTAGTACACATAACAGTAGGTGCAACAAACCGTTATCATAACGGTGTGCATACATATGCATCCACGAAGTGTATGCATCATGGTCAGCATCAGCACAACTAACACGTTTGTTAGACACTGCATTTGATTGTACAGGACATATGTCACATATCAGGCTCATGTAATGTTAACATATGCAGTGATGTGATCCCATGGCATATCAAGGAAGAGGGTGTCATATCAATAAGGGTGTGTACACTCCCCATAGCCATGGTAAGGTTTGACGGTTGTCAATGTAATAGTATTATATTGGTCATACATGCACCGCTAATGTTGACATCTGTAAATCAGACATCAGGAATTCACAAATGACATCTGTCCACATATCATCCCAGGTATGTGTCAGACAAACACATATGGGCTGTGAGCATTAGAGCAGACATAAATGACACAGTAATACACATTCAGCAATGGTGTGTACACCTGTGAGGTATGGTGCACACTACATGGCAGGGTGCGGAATGTGTGCATAGAAATTCTTTGTACATGGGTGTAGTGTTTTCCAGGGGAAGGGGCATCACCTACTAACGCAGCCCATGCATCACACACATGTATACTGTTGCTAGCATGGATTGACTATAGCTGCACTGCATGCTGTTGAGTGCCATATATTATGCTTGTTGACAGATGGGTAATGGAAGTCTGTGTTTACTATCTTTGTGGAACCTTACCTGTAGGTGTGTGTGTGTGTGTGTGTGTGTGTGTGTGTGTGTGTGGGGGGGTATTTTGTCTGTAAATGCAATCTGGTGGAGTGGGAGGACTGATGCATGTAGGATGTGTGTGTGCATGTGTGGGTGTCCATGTATGCACATGTGTGATTGTGGGGTTGCTCATATGTCAGTACTTCCCTTTGGAATTGTGCAGCACATGGACATGGACTTACACATGAGACAACAGGAATACTTGTCTGATATGTAATCTCAGGACAGCTGATAGTATAATAAGGTCTGTAGCATGGAACATGCATTGGGAGGGAAACTAAACACCAGGTATACTGTTAAAATTGTAATAAGCAGAAAGATGAATGACTAACCACGTATGCAGCACTACAGATGCATTGGGGAATTACTAGACAACACCAGGGAGTGTATCCATATATTACTGTTGTCCACATAATAAGTTGATTGAGCAACAGATCTTACATCTACTGAGCAATAGTTACATATGACACTCCTGTGCGTGTCATTATTAAGTGACCGTAGTAACCCCTAACATATGGGGGTCATGCTCACAATGTCCAGACATACCCAGGGTGAACACTGGATGACAGCAGTGAGTCCTTGTAAAACCTACTCCAATCAAGTCAAAGAGGTAATGGAGTAACATATCATGTGTTGTGATCACTTGTCTAGGCATTTAGAAAATGATATGTTAATGAGTGGTATTAATGAGTGTATGTTTCCAAGTGTGATGCAGGATGGGGAACTTACGTGAATAAACTTGGGACAGTCGGTAAACTCAGGGACAGGTAGCTATTATGATGGAATTTCAGTGTGTGTGTGTGTGTGTGTGTGTGTGTGTGTGTGTGTGTGTGTGTGTGTGTGTGTGTGTGTACTATTATGCTGCCATACAGGTCTTAAAGTGTGTTTCTTGTTTTCCCCTCACAGGTGGCGAGGTGGGGCAGGGTCCCCCCACATGCAATTTGATATTGGTGTTCATACAGACACTGAAAATGATGATAGGTGTGTTGAGGCACTGGCAGGGTTGTCAGAGGCAGAAACTGCATCCTCATTTGACATCCCCCTTTTATCCACCCCATCCCAGCACACAGTCACAGTGCTTATAGGTACCCCATCACCAGTGGCCATAGCAGAGGGACAGTTGGCGGTTGGTGACAGTGCACAGGAGAGTGTGGTATCTATGGCTGCTATGTCTGGACACATCGGGCATAGTCAGATGTCTGGCAGGGCACCACATAGGCAGATGTACCAGGGTGCTTGTGGAAAGCTGCTCGGCATCGTGCCCCTGGCAGAAGTGCCACAACTGGTACCACCAGATACATGCTTCAGACTGTCATAGGGGTGCAGGCAAGTATGGAACTGTACACTAGACAGGGTCTGAGGCTGTAGAGGGCTGCTTTCAAATCTGTAAGTGACAAAATCCATGAACTCGCAGGTGCCCTCTGTGATTATACAGAGGTCATGGATAGATGGTTTGGTGAGATGGTGGGCCTCATTGACCATGGATTGTCCATGCTAGAACATGTGGTGGGAGTGGGGCGACAGCAGCATGGATGTAGGCCAGCAACACCAACATCTGGTGGTCAACGTGGATGTGCAAAGACACAAAGCCGCTCCTGTAGTGGCAGTACCAGCCCCAGCACTGCAGGGGGTGCTGTCCACACCACACCACAGCAGGCCACGTGCACGTGGTCCTGGCCAGTCCCAGGAGGGACCTGGTTCCAGCAGACATATATCATCATCAAGGGAGAGTAGCACATTGAGGCCTGCATCTAGATGTGCTCATGGAACCCCTGGCAGGCACAGTCAGCATGCCCATGGCCGGAGGTGGTAAACTGTACACCCTGCCAGGTATGGTCTGCAGCTGTCCAAGAAACACCTGTATAGGGCAGCCACATGGCAGAACTGTGTGCATGTATACCCACACACTATACAAACACACCTAGGGCAACCCCATACCTGCACACACCACATCACCACACCCATAGCAGTAACATACACCCCTCACCCACACACATGGTGTCAAGCATATGGCCCACCCTAGGTCTCTGGCAAACCAACAACACACCCTGTGCATATTATCATACCTGTGCCACATCCCTGTCATCCATAACATCGATGCAGGGACAGGCTAATATGGTTTTGATGCACAGGGTGACTGTACTACAGTAGACCAATGTACTGCTGTGTAACATGTTGTCAGCAGTAATGTTTAATGCTTACATGTCAGGTAGTGTAGCTGTCTGGCCATGATGCATTACAGCTGTTAGTAACACTGAGTGATTGTGGTCTCCATAATGTTATCCATTTGTGTTGTAGGTGTACATGTGTCAGCAGGAGGATGGTCTGCTGTCATATCTCACAAGGGGTATGGGACTTTGGTGACATCATGGCTGTGCCATATCCTGGGTACAGTTGAACACATGGCACAGATCTGTATAACAGTTACTGCCTGTGCCACATGGACAGGTGACCCCCCCCCCTGGGACATGTATATTCAGCTACCTGAAGTAAATCCCTTCACATACATGCACAATGTTACTTGGCAACACTGGGACTAGACCCCTACCTAGGTATGTAGTGCTACTGATGTGTGTGGCTTTAAATGCACACATCACACAGTGTTTAGAATGAGTTGTGTTCCAGGTTACATGTTACATGCAGAACATCCCCAGGCATGTATAGTATGGTAATGGCGGATGTAATCATTGTATATGGACAAGACATAGTGTGACATACCATCATATACACATTAACAGACACATAGGCAGACACACATCTGAGAAACCTGGGACTATCAGTGCTAACTAACGTGTCAGTGTGTCCAGTGTGTTACAGGTAGGGTGCACACAGCACATGCATAACTGGATGGATTGTGTTATCAGTTACCTTTATGGTTGATGGTGACAGTGGTCACCATAAAGTGGTACACTGGACATGTACCAGGGGTACCATGGTGTAATGACAGTGTACACAGCACCCACACCCCACTGTGGATATTATATGCACTGGAACCCATGATGACACTCTGACATTCCCACCATCACACATTAACCAGGACTGCAATATAACCCATTGTCCACCCCAAGAGTGGTACTACAGGGATATGCATCTAATGCACATGCCACAGGCATAGTAGGGTGATGCATTGTCATGCCACTCCTATGGGCAGCAACATCATTATCCATAATACTGTGTGGCAATGTGTATTGTAATAGGAGTATGTGGCCTCAGAATGCTGTACCCTACAGATATACACACATGCACACATACACACACTTGCCAGAACTCAGTGGGTATCCCATGCCTATCAACCCATTTGTACAACAGTGTTGTGCTGGTACTGCAAGGCTCAAGTAGCCTTTAGGGAGAGGAGTGTAATAGGGTACATGTAATGTCCGGTACAACAGCAGCCACATCTAACTGTGGGAATGGGTGTTGTGGTGGGTGTGGAGGGCCTCATGGTATTCCCAACTACAGGTTTACTAACACACAGACACTGATATCCTCAGTAATGCACACATATACATTTGTCAGTACTGGGGTGCATCTCTGCAGGTGGTCATAGGTGTGTACCTGGCTATTGTCCATGGAGAGATGGGAAATGTAGGGGATGTGTGTACAGTGGTATCATGCCACTTGCCATGTGCCAGCAGGCAATCCATCTACAGACACCACTGTGTTGACCCTCAGGGTGAGAGGGACATGCATCAGCCAATCCTCTGGGTGCCTCCTGCAAATGGCCGGTGAGGTGATGCAGTTGACATGTATGCAACATGTATTACAAAACATGGTTAATGTCTGTGTTGGAGACCTGTACCCAAGCATGTTCTGCTGACTGTGGTAGTGTAGTGGAGGTACCCATGGCATGTGGTGCATACAGGTTGTTGTGTCCTATCTATGCCAGTTATAACACAGCTGGGCAGACATGTCAGTGTCAGTCAAGCATAGGTTGCCTGTACGTATCCAGTTTGGATACCTGCCATCTGCACATCTGTACAGAGACTGATAGACATCAGCTTGCCAACTAGCTATGCAGTAGGATGAATGTGTCGACAGATGGACGTCTGACACCAATATTTATGCCATTACTAAATGTTGGTAGCCCTCATGGACATGTGCTATACAGGCAGTAGTCTACAGTTAATTTCCACATGTCAGATCATTATCCAGTAGGAAAGATATACTGTGACACAGCTCACACGCAAGGAACATGACAGTGAGGACTCAGAGTCCATCTATGCATGCAGTGGTGCTTATTGCCAGTACTACAATTAGCAATCTACTCTTGCTTGGGAAGGCACTGTTAACAGCAGTAATAGCATGATGTACTACATGCCAGTGTGATGGCGCATAACCTGGGATACTACCCTTGTATGTAACACATTCACATGGATAAGAGTTTTTCCAGGCCATATATGCTCAAGTGTCCCAGACATGATACTCACATCCCTTGGCACTGTACTGACAGCACATAGACGGATGTTATGTACATGGCATTACATACAGCTATTACAGATGTCATTACCCTGCTATGTTTTCAGACTGGGATGTGAGCATAGGTTACCAGGGCTGAGCAATGTAACAGCTGTGCAGATTTGCTCACTGGTAAGCGAAGCCTACATGGTGTAAGCACCTATACATTTAACCGTACGTTAGCACTGCTTAGCATCATGCAAACCCATGCAAACCCACTTAAAGCTGCTCAAACCTGCCTTAACCACTCTGTATCCAACAGCCCTTGTTCTACCCAGCAACAAAATTGACATCACTTGAACCCAGGACCCTGTCCACTAAAGTCACAACAGTTAACCACTACGCCATGACAGCTATGAAAACAGTTGTTGTATTTCCAATACATCTGTCAGTAGACATTTTGAATACTATTGAACAATCGCTGTGACTTATACAGTTGTATAGTACATGTTAGTGATATTACTGTTGCATCACATATGTTGTTATATCTAAATATACACATATCAGATACATACAGTGTCATACATCTGGGAAGGTATACACAACAGTCATTTTTACACATGACAAGGATATGGATATATACATATACTTATGTAGATATATGTCTAAATGTACATGCACATATATATTCATATATATGTATTTATACACATCTGTATAGTGCATCATATATATGGCCAGTTATAGATCTCTCTGTGTATATATATCTATATCTATATATATATATATATATATATATATATATATATATATATGTATGTACATCATATATCTATGTCAATATATATGTAGATATCTATAACTATATGTGCATATATATCTATATATCTGTATATGCATAGACATATATATATATATATATATATATATATATATATATATGTGTGTGTGTGTGTGTGTGTGTGTGTGTGTGTGTGTTTGTATATATATATATATATATATATATATATATATATATATATATATATATATGTCCATATATGTATGTAGATATGCATATGTCTATATATATATATATATATATATATATATATATATATGTGTGTACATATATGTTTACCATATGTCCAGAACATGGAGTGGAGTCCTACCTCAGCACCAATAGTCACAACCTCTTAGTGCAAGGGGATGTCATGTATGTATTGCAGGTATATATGTAGACTGTTGCTACTGTAACAGGGGTTGTTTTAACAGACATGTGGGAGGTCACATCTGCTATTAACATGTACGCCATAGGTTACTGACAGACATCCTAAGGACATCATAGTACAGTATCACTGATAGCACAGTTATGATCCTGTGGACTATAGCAGAGATATGACCAATATATGTGGACAGTCGGGCACTCTCTGGTCAGTCCAGAGGTATACACAGATCCCCTTAGTGTGAGACATGTGGCCCAAGCCTGACAATGTGGATGTTAACAGCCATGTACATGGGTACATCATGCAAATACTGGACTACATATGCCCACACAGTTTATGCATTCACACTCTCCTGTCTGCCTGACACATAATAACTGGTGGTGTAGAGGTCATATGCCCACATACTACCCAGTAGTTAGTGACATACGTCTGTCCAGAATCCCACTGCTTTGTCAGAAATACACAACAGTTATGATGGCCCAGCAGCTGTACGTCTTGCAAATATCTGGACATAACATCACACTGGGTAATTACTCTAAGCTGCTAGGCATGTAACAAAGCTCTGTGCAAACTACAGACAGACTGCCACAACACTTGCCTACATTCCGTATGGAGGAATACACATGTACCTGCAAATATAGCAGGCTCTACAGGCATGTCACAGCACAGAGTAACAGACACCTGTGTGAAAGTGCATACCCACAACCAATGTGAACACAGCCACAGCCACATATGGTACGCAAGCTTACTATTACACTATATGGACTGTCTGATTAACACCACCCTCATATGTGCCAATCACACACTAACCCTTAATATACTAGGTCATGACACAGTGTGGTTCAATGCCTGTCTGTGGTATGGGACATGTGTGTGTTTGGCCCTACAAACATGTGAGCCTATAGGGTACCATACACTGGACCAGCATGTAATATCATCTAGAACAGGACCAAGAACAATGACATCTACCACAGTCTGTACACAGGCCAAGGTACGTATTCACAATACGCATACTGTTGATAATCACCATAAGCACACGGACCCGACTACTGTACATACAATCACAGAATTCCCAGGTTATGTCCTCAGAAATAACCACTACTATACATAACATGTCTAGCAGTCTGATATCTGACTGGCTTGTTATCAGGTATGATGTCAATAATGGTGTACAGAACATATGCACTTCTTACTGCATGACATATGTACAAAAGATGACAGACTTGTGGCTGGAGCGACAAACACTGGGCCAATATTGGCATGTTACTGTGATACCCTCATAGGTTCATAAGTAGGTACTAGGCTATTGGCCCTGGGACCTATACAAGCCCAGCCAAAAAGGTACCCTGGCTTTTGCCACCCAAGAAAATTATTTTCCTGTGCCACTGTTGAGCAGAGCCACAGAGGTGATCCCCATGGTGAATTTCCTATTTCCCACCCAATCATCAAGATTTTTCTTGAAGAGTGCTAATGAGGAGCTTTGCTTGATATAGATAGGTAGTTTATTCCAGAGTATGGGAAGTCTCTGGGACAGGAATCTATCCCTCCGGCATGTTCTGTTTATTGTGGTGACAAGGTTTAGGTCCCTAGAGCGTGTAGCTTGGAGGGATTGGGATTTCTTTAAGTGGAACATGTCCAACAGCTCTGGGTTTGACATAGCTTTGTATGTTAGGCAGAGATCACCTCTGAGTAGGCGGTATGCGATGGAGTAAAGCTGGAGTTTTGTGAGACGGTATGCACAGGGCATCTGTTTGAGGCCAGTAATCCTCTTTGTGAGGTATTTCTGTGGCCTTTCCAGTTGTTGTAGATGTCTTGTGAGGTACATACCAAAAGGGGCGGTGTACTCTATAATGGGTCTAATGAGTGATGAGTAGAGGGGAACAATGACCTCTTTTTTATGGATGAGAAACCTTTTGTGATGAGGTGTGCCATGTTGAAGGATTTTCTGACTACTGTGGCAATGTGATTATCAAAGGAGAGACTACTGTCCACCTGTGTCCCAAGGTCTCTTATCACACTTTCAGTGTTAAGTATACTACCACCTATGTTGTAGTTCATGGGTACAGAGTTTTTACCAAAGGGGATGACAATGCACTTTTTGGCATTGAGCTTGAGGCCATGGCTTTGACACCAGGCATCTGTCTCAGTGAGGCCCTTTTGTAGGATGTCCACATCGTTAGGAGTTTCGATTATGGCTCCTAGTTTGCAGTCATCTGTGAACTTTATTAGCCAAAGACCTTGTGTGTTAGCCTGTACTTCAGAGAAGTAGATACCAAGCAGGAGAGGACACAGGACTGAACCCTGTGGTACTCCACTTGTCATTGGTCTGAAGTCGGATTTGGATTCTGCTACTTTCACAGTATGGGTTCTGTCAGTGAGCCAGTTGGCAACCCATCTTGTGACATAGGGATTTATACCTAGTTTTGTAAGTTTATCTATAATTCCAGAGTGGGGGATGGTGTCAAAAGCCTTGGCAAGATCTAGATAGGCTGTGTGAACCACCTTACCCTTGTCTACAGCTTTGGTGACTGCTTCAAGAAGTCTATCAGGTTTAGGAGACATGATCTGCCTTTACAAACCCGAACTGGGTGGAGTCCAGAGTTTGGAGATTACCAGTGTATTTGTTTATAAGTTCCATGATGATATGTTCCATGGCCTTGCAGACCAGGCTCATCAGGCTAATGGGGCGGTAGTTCGCAGGGTCCGTGGTGGCTCCCCCCTTGTATAGTGGGATAACCCTTGCTGTGCACCATTCAGCAGGCACAAAGCCTGAGGTGAGGCTATGATTGAACATGGTACTTAGATGGGGTGCCAGTTCATTCTGTTATTCATGTAGAACACAGCCTGGGATGTTGTCTGGTCCTATGGATGCTGTGTTCTTGGCTTTGGAGAGTGTATTTTTTACCTGTGTAGCCATGATTACAGTAACTTTGCATTCTTCCAGTATAGAGATGGGCCCTTTAGGGGGTGAGAGGGGGTTAAAGTTAGCACTGGACCTATCTGCCAGGATGTTGGCAATATCAGTTGGTTCTGTATATTTAGTGCCATTGTGCTGTAACTCAGAGCAGATCTGAGTGTTGCCATTGAGATTCTTGACATAGCTGTAGAATGCTTAGTGGTTGTCTTTAGAATCAGTGAAGATTTTGTTTTTGTAACTAGCTTTGGAGGATTTTGTCAGGGATCTCAGCTTCTTACTGAGGCTGACCAAGGAGCTCCTCCACTCATGGGATTTTACTCTACATTTACTGTTGTAACAGGATTTGTTGTGACATATGTCCTATGAGGAATATGAAGTCAGTAACTGTCATGGCTGTCACCATGTACTGACTGCAATCCTCAGACTATGCTTCTGCAGTTCTAAGATAGGTGATTTGTGAGTAACACAAGAAACATAAGACTCCAAACATTGCCCAGTCTGCAGATAACCCTACAGGTAGGAGTTTCCTCAAACACATAGCACTGTTATTACAGGTATTAAATCATGTAGACCAGCCATATCCACACAAACCCTGTTAAACTAACATTACTCCAAATGAAGAAGAGCAGCACTTACATTCTGTAGTCATGTCCAGAACAAGCCCCCTCCTGTTAGTTGGCCTGTCTCCACAGTGTATGTTGTTAGAGGTAAATCCCAATACCATCTGTGATGCTGTTTGCCAAACACCGACATGAGGTCCTGCTCACAATGAATGAAAAGTCCCAACACCCACATGATGTTCCTACGTATAGGAGTGTGTTTCCATGCAATTGGCTATGGGATTGTTACCACAGCTGTTTCACATGCAATCAGCTAGTGGGGGACTGCAATTCATGCAGAGGCTGTCAGCTGATCATGAGCATCACACAAGCTGCTGCCTAAGCAAAGCAGGTGTACTTCTCCACATCCACCAGAGAGGGAGTGAGAGAGACAGAGACAAAGTAAGACAGGGAGAGTAAAACATAAGCATGTTTATGTCACACACTTACCAGTACAGGGTTTCAAACCCCTGACTGACTATATATTGCTATCACATGTCTATGCAGTTATTGCATACACCACAGAGCTTACATGCTGGGGAGCTGTCCAAAGGTAAGGTTGATGGTGAGTGACATCTGCAACAGTGATAAAGGAGGGATAAGGTAGGTGTAGTACACGTGCGTGTCCACATGAACAGGTGTCAACGTCGACACAGCCACACTCTCTCAGGGACTCACACACATTATCACAGCTGGCAGGGTCAGGATTAGACTTCCTAACTAGCTAGTTTGCCACAATACAGTAATACGAAGTTATCACATGCACCACGGGGGTTATCAGGATGATATATGGGCAAAGGGTATGTGAAGGTGTTTGACATCAGAACGCATGATTCAGTAGGCCAATGGGAGGTGTAGTGAGTGTGAATGGTGTCCAAATCCTTCTACTCCACACACACACACACACACACACACACACACACACACACACACACACACACACACACACACACACACACACACACACAGGTTGCCAGTACTGACATGCATGGGTGCATTGCTTCACAGGTGTGTAGTGATTGACTGTGCCAGAAGGTTGTACAAGACTAGGTAAAGTATACACTTGGCATCAGGCCACATGAAAATGGTCTGCAGTGTGGCTCAGGGGTGTAGTGTCTAGATTGGCCCACACAGGTGGGTATTGTATTCACCATCCAGTCATCTGGGTTACTATTGTGGGTGGCCAGTGCTGTGCAATGCTTGCCATGTATGTGTTCTATAGTCCATGACATGGACAGTGTCTGGGATGTGCACACATCCCACATGCATGTTCTGTGACACATGGAAGTGTACCTGGGGTGTCTGGGGCATGTTGTGTACACAGATTGTTATCAACAGATGTGCCATTCCTGGTCTTGTGGTGGGAACTGGCAATGGTCATCAGGTTGACCCTGCACCTACATTGACAGCATGATACAGGTATTCCCTGGTGTCAGTGGCATCTGTACAAACAGGGCATGTGTATAAGGCATGGTATGTCCTTTGTGGGTTACATTTCCTGGCACTACAGTTGTTGCAGGCGTCCAGTGGGGAACATAGTGAAGGAGCACTGTATGCAATTATGTGCCTATTGCAGTGATGGGACAGGGTGGTATGCCCTCTGTTGTCTGCTGCAATAACACCATGATTACTATCTGTGGTCAATATGCAGGGAACTACCAACATAGTGGTTGTTGCCTAGCCAAGTGTGTTTGTGTATGAGACATGGGTTGAGAGTGTTCTCTGGGTAATACAAGGTTGCCTAAATTGTTCGCCAGGCCTTGATGTCACATGTAGATGCATGGATTGTCAACCCCAGCCTTTCTGCTATTTGACATCTGTTATCCTTGTAAGGTGAACATTGCAACATATAATAGGCCCACCATATAATAAATTTGCAAAACACACTCCTCAATGAGTCCATTTGTTACACACTCACAGCCACCTCCACACAGAATACGAATGACAAACCCACACACACAAAGTCTCACTGTTGCCATGTCTGGGATTGGAACTCCTACCTAACTAGTACATCACACTACAGCATTATGCAGTTATAGCACGCACCACTGAGATTACTGGACTACTCTTTTCCAAAGGTGTATTTCACTGGGAATGACATCAGCAGGCTTGCCAAAGAAGGGCAATGGAGACTGTAGGGACTGTGAATGGCCTCAAAAGCATTGCTCCTTACACAGGCAAACAAACATCCACACTTGCCACATCTGGAAACAGAACTCCTATTAACCAGTACATCACACTACAGCATTACGCAGTTATAGGATGCGCCACAGAGATTACCGGGCTACTTTTTTTCCAAAGGTGTATCTCAAAGTGAATGACATCAGCAGGCATGCCAAAGAAGGGCAATGGAGGTTGTAGTGACTGTGAATGGCATCAAAAGCATTGCTCCCTACACAGACAAACAAACACACAAACATCTTTACTTGCCATGTCTGGGAATAGAACACTTGCCTAACTAGTTTATCAGATTACAGCATTACACAGTTATAGGACATGACAGAGCGATTATTGCCTTCTCCTTCCTCAAAGGTGTATTTCAAAGTGAATAACATCAGCAGTCTTGCCAAAGAAGGGCAATGGAGGTTGTAGTGACTGTGAATGGCCTCAAAAGCATTGCTCTCTACACAAACACACACACATCCACACTGGCCATGTCTGGGAATAGAACTCCTACATAACTAGTATATCACACTACAGCATTATGCAGTTACAGGCCATGCAACAGAGATTACTGGGTTACTCCTTCCTCAAAGATGTATTTCAAAGTGAATGACATCAGCAGGCATGCCAAAGTAGTGAGGGTGACTGGCCTAAAAGCATTGATCCCTACACAGACAAAAACACACAGCTGCAACGCCTGGGATTAGAATTCCTACCTAACTAGCACATCACATTACACTATTATGCAGTTATACCACAGAGATTATTGGGCTCCTATTTCCCCAAAGGTGTATTTCAAGGTGAAGACATCAGCAGGCCTGCCATAGTAGGGCAATGGGGAATGCAGTGTGTGGGGATGGGCCATAACCCATTCATCTAGAGGCAGACACACAACACTCAGGCACAGCCAGGTTTATATTCCACAAGTATGTGTATACAACTGCTAGATGACTACTGACTTATACAGTCATATTACACTGTTATCACAAGCACCACAGACACTATAGTGCTGAGGGATACCAGAGGCAAATGTCTATGATGACTGACATTTGCACATCATGTGGTTTTAGCCAATTGGATGCATGCTGAGTAGGACAAGCCTCATGATGTAAGGCTCTTTGTCACTGTCACTTTCTTCCACACATCTAAGTATGTGTATTTTTGGCCTATTATAGTGTGTTTTTCTTGGATATATGACCTTCATTTCTCTAAGTGTGGGAGCATGCCTAGTATGACCTTCTGTATTGAATGTGTGAATCCATTCCAGGTAGATTGTACTCCAGTGCAGACTGTTGTGTTCTACACCTACAGCTAGCAAACTGCTTCTGCAGGAAATCTGCAGATCGGTTGACAATATGGGGTCAAAGTGGGCAAAGTATAGTGAGTTACTGTAGGTAATTGTGTCTGTGCTGCTTCTGCTACATGGTCCTGGTGCTAGCAGAGATATTTAGACATACGTACTGTTATACACTGTGATATTTTATGTCATCAAGTATTGTCAGGTATACATATTTGCTTGCAGTGACATCCTGGGGAACACAGGGTGAATGCAGCTGTGTCCAGTATTGTGGTCAGCAGCCTACATATTCTTGCACAATCATGCCATTCTGGAGGGGAAGCTGCCGACACTTACTGCATGGTTCAGCACCTTGGTACAGTGGTGGCAGAGGATTCCATGCCTGTACATCTATTGACGTGACAGTATGGCCGTATCCTGCTCTGGCCATACCTCACAGCTGTACAGATTCACACAGGTAACCCAGAGGCAGGGGTCATAATTCTGGACATTATGCCTACACACTGTGGTTTATGAGCAAGTTTGTAGCCACCCATTCTTGTGTTTGCAGCCAGGGATAGTATGTGCACACGGCTGAGTTTCAGACTTCACACACTCCATGCCGCCCATGCTCCCACCCCCATTTTATTCTATCCTCTTCCATACATTATGCAAACATTATCTGATATGTTCCCTATAGCTATCACCTCATCCCAGCAGTAATTTGGTGTTGGGCGACAGTTCATGCAGTAGGACATGGTGGACATGTTACTGTGATTTGTCCACAGGGCCTTGCATTTGGGTTCTGTGGACTGTGTTGTGTTGTTATCTGGGAGTCCATGACATAATACATTGGCAGTACAGGTGAGACACAGGCCTTTGGCAGAGGACTGTAGGTCATTTATAGTGATGCAGGCCAGCTGTAGCAGGCCATTGCATTCTGTCATTCCTACAGTCCCAGACTGCAATGCACTACATTCCCCTGGGGTGACAGGGTAGGTGTGCAATATGTTCATGCCAGTACTTTCTGTCAGTATTGATCCAGTGGTGTGGATGCTGGCAGGGTGCTGCTTACAGCTAGGGACACACCTGCATGGGACACCCACTCTGCATGCTGCATTCTTTCGCTATTGCCATACACAGGTGGGGGTCATATTGTACTCATTCCCACCAGCAGGGATAAGACCGGAGAGGTACCTGTTGGTGGTGGTGGGGTAAGCTGGGTGCATGTGTGCTATGGACACTACTTGCATCTGACTCACAGATACACATTCTACTTTTGCTGGCTTGTGCAGGGACATCAGCTGTTTCTCAATACTTCCTTCCTATGACCTTTGTGGTCTGCCCGTGTTTGGCCAGAAGACATCGGTATTCCCTACTACGAGCCCAAATAATGTGCTGCAAACCTGTATGTACAATTGCAAGGGTATGTCCATTTGACAGTTATATATTATACACTGTCTGTCTGGGGTTCTTCCCCCTGTGTACTGCTTGTATATCTGGGCCAGCATTCATGCCATGTCCATCTTTTAGATGGTGGTACATATTACTTCCAAACATTTACTATGGCTTACTGCTGGAATGTGTTTTGCTGGGAAGCATTGTGTTTGGCACTGCAGTTGTGAGAACTTGGCCCTGTACTGGGCAATCGCCACCAGGACAAACCTCACCATGCATACATAGTGACCACTCTCACACAATATACAGCACACACCAACCTAACACACACAGACCTGCATATTGTACACATGCTACAATCTATCCTGCTACCTTGGCCAACTCAGGTAATCTGTGCTCCACTGTTATTATACCTACAATTACATTTTACTGCA
The DNA here is from genome assembly GCF_019279795.1 of Protopterus annectens. NCBI lineage: Eukaryota > Metazoa > Chordata > Ceratodontiformes > Protopteridae > Protopterus > Protopterus annectens. The sequence continues at coordinate 186,271,965 of NC_056727.1, forward strand.
TTTCTACATAGGATTGTGGGGGGCACACCTGACTGTTACTACATTTCTACATAGGATTGGGGGGGCACACCTGACTGTTGCTACATTTCTACATAGGATTGTGGGGGGGGGCACACCTGACTGTTACTGCATTTCTACATAGTATTGAGCGGGGCACACCTGACTGTTACAACATTTCTACATTGCATTGGGGGGGCACACCTGACTGTTACTATATTTCTACAGAGAACTGGGGGGGGGCACACCTGACTGTTACTACATTTCTACATAGGATTGTGGGGGTGGGAACACCTGACTGTTACTACATTTCTACATAGGATTGAGCGGGGCACACCTGACTGTTTCTACATAGGATTGGGGGGGGGGCACACCTGACACTTGTACACATTTGCTATGACTGTACTGGTATTTCAGGTACTCCATTTCATTCTGTATTCTAACCTATCATGCTGACTAGAGGCATATCAGTGTACTACAGGTCTTAGGTTTGATTGACCTACATTTCAGTTTCTGACGTCTTACCCTTCAGAACTAACATCCCACTGCCTGACCTGTTGCAGTCTGTCTGTGTAGGTCTGGGGGGGGGGTGTTCTCCATAGCCATCAATCAGAGGCCTTAGCAAAGCCTTTGTTTGTGTTTGTCTACACCTGTCCTGCTGGCTGAGACTGTTGTTGGGTATGTGAGCTTCCCTGACTGGCATGTGTGTGTCCTATGCCACATGTGGCCCAGCACATTTCCTGCAGTGAGTTTTGTCACCTTGTCTAGCACTGGCTACTATGGTGACACTAGTATTTGTTACAGATCTCATGCTGCCACTATAGGTGTCTACTATCTGCTGGCATCCCATTCAGCCACCCGATTCCCTTGCATGCTCACATCCATACCATAGATACAAGTAACAACACATACTACTCCATTGGTAGGAAGAGTGACTTGCCTTGTGGCTGTGCCAGTATTGAGGATGGTTCTGGGGGGCTGACTATGTTGGATGCACATAGTACACTCCCTATACATGGATAAGCACAGGTAGTGTCATGTTTGGCATCCCTTTTACTGTATGTGTGAGTCAGAGAGAGGTGTCATTCCCTGGGTTCCTACCATGTCAGTGTATGTGCTATGCGTTGCCTCTTTGCCAAGGCCTGGGCATACTGGGCAAGCCTCCTTCTGCCTACTGGGGCAGGCTCAGGTTGTTCCTCCTTCAAATCACTCTTTGTCTGTGCAGGCCTTGGCAATGGTCGGGGGCTGTGTGGCCCTGCCCTGTGCTGTTCCTGCTGCAGCTGTTTCCACAGGATCATATTTTGTAACATGGCACATATGATGACAATTTGGGTACATGTAGCTGGTGACTACTGCAAGGCTCCACCGGATGTGTCCATGCACTGGAACTGTGACTTGTGCATCCCAAACACATGCTCTATTATGATTCTGGTCTGTGCGTGTGCCTCATTATGGAGTTCTTGTTCGGGTGTGTTTGCATTTCTGATGGGTGTCATCAGCCATGGCTCTAGTGCATAACCAGCATCCCACACTAAGTGACCGTAAGGGATGTCCCCATTGGCAAATCTCTGGTACAGCTGTGTCAGATGCCAGATGTGGGAGTTGTGATAGCTTCCAGGGCAGCCAGCACACACATTCATTATAATGCCATGGGCATCTCACATGACCTGGCAGTTGATGCAGTGGAAGCCCTTGCGGTTGATGTAGATGCTACCCTGATCACCGGGTGGTGCTTTGATGCATATGTGCATGCAGTCTGTAGCACCCACTAACTCAGGATATTCTGCTATTTGGTGGAACAGACGTATATTGCTGGCCAACACCTCACTGGTGTTGGGGAAATATACGTGCTCACCAGCATGTGCTGACATGGCATCCAGGAACTGGTGGAGTACCCTGGATGCTGATGCCTGTGAGATCCTCATGGTATCCCCAGTTGGTCTTTGGAAGGTACCTGTGGCTAGTATTCTTAGATCTGCACATACCTTGGTATCCACTGGGATGGGTTCCTCTCTGTTAGTCCTCTGTGTGAGGTATGACCGGCACAGCTCAACAATCTGCTGTAGGAGGTCCCTGTCCACCCTATAGCACTCCACTATCTCCAGCTCATGTAGCCCTTGATAGGTTACCCTGGGTCTGTACAATCTTCTCCTTCTCCTCACTATGGGTTGGTCGACAGCATTTTCATCCTTACCAACCTCAGCCTCTTCCACATGATGTATGCTAGCTGCCGCAGCCCCTATCATTTTGTTGCTTTTATTTGGTAAAATTTCCCCACTTGTGTACACCGGTGGTGTAGAGTATGTGGGAAAAAACAAAGGATAAGATGTTTACATAGTTTATAGTGGTGTGCTGGGCTGGTCTGCTGCCAGTGTAATTGGCTGATTCTGATACATTTCATGTGACAGCTGTGCTAGTTCTCCTTGATTACCTTGCTACTGCTGTTTTCCCTTCCAATTGCCTTCTGTTTAAGCCCTGGGGCACGCCATGCAAACACAGTGCTCAGATGTGCACAGAGCTGCTATTTCCTGGTTTAGTTTTTTTTTTCTTTAAAACCTGGTGAGCAGCACGCACACTCACTTAGGCAATGTAAAGAGTGCTAGGCAGCCTCAGACACACCCCCATGCTTAGCTCTGCTATGCTAAGGACAATCCCAAGCCACAGGGCTCCAATAAGCTTACAGTATACCTGACTCACACCCCTATGATGTCATCTAACTCTTTGGCTTGCATCATGGTATTTCTGCACTTACACGGTTGGGGGCTGGCTAGCATTGAGGGGAAATCTGGGATTCAGTATCATTCCCCTCATTTGCATAGGATTGCCTGCTAATGCATAGTTACAAGTCCCACACTGAGCCTTCCCCCTTAGAAACCAATATTCACTGTCCATGTTGTCTTCTGCCTGCCATTGAGTTTAATGGCAAAATAGTGATTTGGGATACAATGCTTATTTCAGTTTTTTTTTTTTTTCGGCCTGATCCCATTTGCACCCTACACTTAAACAGCTGAAATCAGCTAAACAAAAATAAAAGTTATTTTTTTTTTATTTTGGCAATTGTTTTCCATGCCAATGGCCATATATTTGGCCATTGTCATGTTTTACACATAATATAGACACTTTATTTGGAGCTGTCATGGCTCAGTTTTGTAGTTTGCAGAAATGTACTCCATTACTAATTATGAAAGCAACAAGTACACAGTATACTGAGGACATAAAAAAGAATGACAGGACATGAAATAGTAAAAGTATATAGGAGTGTGCATTAATGGAGCATAATTAGGTAAGAATTGAGAGCAAGTGTTGAGGAGGAATGGACCTTACAATTCCAGTTATTTGGGGGTGAGTAAGAGGCAACAGAGGAAGAAGTGAATATATACAATGAAGATGAGAGTTAGGATGAAGTAGGATGATGTAGAGTAGGAATGTAGTGGATTAATTCAGGTGGGATGAGAACAGGAGCATTCCCAGTGAGAAGAAAGGTATGAGTGGAGTAGGTTTTTAAATGAGGAATGGTTGTTGATGGTTTGAATTTGAGGGGGAAGGAAATTCCATAGTCGTGCTAGAGAGAAAGATAATAGAAGTGTCCCTGGGGGCTGTATAGGCTTGTACACTTCCAGAAGGTTTTGGTTGTTGGACCTAAGAAGTCTGTTGGGCTAATGCATTTTGAGGGTGGAGGAAAGTGTGGGACAATTTAAAGGTTTGAAGATGAGCTTATAGGCAACAGAGAGCTGAATGTAGGAGAGATAGTTAGGGAGTTCCAGCCAATTCAAGAAGTGGAGAGCCTTGCAGTGGTGGGAGGAGGATTTGGATGCAGTAGCAAACTTAGAGATCTTGTTATAGCATGAAGCAAGCTTAGACTTTAAAGAGTATTGAAGACTGTTTTTTGTTTATTTTGTTCTTTATTTCTTTGTTATTTATAGCACTTTGTGTACTGTGTATTTTTTTAGCTAGTTTCACTGTGTGTGAGGTATTAACTGGAAATTGTCCACTTTTATTAAGCATCTGTTGGGTTGTTTGTTTCTGATAACTGGTTACTGTAAACTCTTTTTTTCTAGAGGCTCCTTTAGCTGTTTAAAACTTTCATTTAAAGGCTCACTGCTGTTTTTCAGCTGTGAAACATTTCTGCAGTTTGTTTCCCACCCTCCCTGCCTGCTGATATAGTGTTTTTATAGTTGGTGGCTTTGCAGTTGCCCGCCCCTAGTGTAAATTTGATCTGGGACCCTCCTCCCAGTCTAGTGTCATTACCTTATTCTACCCAGTACAGGGACAGGGAGAACATTTGAGAAGGCCAATCAGCTTAGTTTCGGCTACTCCTTTCTCTCTTTCCACTAAACAAAAAAAAAAAAAAAAAAAATGATCTGCTTTTACTGTATTTGTGTTTTTTCCTACTTTATTTTGCTTTTTCGTCATTTTAAAAGTACTCAATTGTATTTATTACTGCTTGGTGTAACTTATTCTAAGCCTTTTAGTTTAAGCACTTGGGCTTTAGACCAGTTGTTTTACATTAGGAAGGTTTGTGGGCTGCACTGTGGTGGCAGGACAGGTAGCTTACATCCTTCTGAGTTGGGAACTGCTGATTGAGGGCTCAGTGTCTGTTATTCTAAAAGTGTATTAGTTCTGGTTTAAGCACCTGGGCTTCAGGCCAGTTATTTTACATTAAGAAGGTTCATGGTCTGCACTCTTGTGGGAGAAGAGGCTGGACTCTGCTCTTCTGAGCTGGGAATTTCTGGTTAAAGGCTTATAGTGCCTGCATATTTGAACTATTTCTTACTGTAATTGGTACACCTTGTTTGCTGTAGCATAGACTAGATCCAGGCCTGCTGAATCTAGCTTTGTTTGTATGCTTGTTATTTCCCTGAAAAGCTAATTCCACCTAAAACGCGGCTTTTCAGCGCTTCTGTGGATCCCTAGTGATATCTGCATTGCTTACTGTACTTATTTCCTTGTTTCACTTGAAAGAAAGTTACTGTTTGTCATTTTTGCATTTAAGTTACCTGGCACTTGCTCACTAAAGCAATTATATAAGTCAGCACTAAAAAATTAAAAGCACTACACCCTCACAAACTCCCCCTGGAGTACCTTGCTCCCCATTGGCCATTTTTTTCAATTATAAAGAAATTCCCAGTACTATTCTAGCATGTCCAAAGGTCAGTTGTCAATCTACTCTCCAGTCCAGCTGGTGAATCTGGGAATCTTGAGGCAATGTTACAACTGCCTCATGAACACAGACAACCCTCTCCTCCTCCCAACAAATTCTAACACATGTGAGAGATGCAACCACATAGCCAAACTGGAGGCTAAGCTCTCTCAACTCAGTACTGGCATAACCAGTCAGGAGGAGAAGGAAACCACACTCACTAAAATTCCAGTCTCACATAGACCTACCACGACAGCAAACCAAACACATAAACACACAAAAACATACTTGGAGGCTCTAAATAAAAATCCGCCTAAGCAGCAGAGACCTCCAAAGCAGACACCCAAGCAACCGCTACCCCAAAACAAAACACGTGCAACACATAGCTCACAAAGCCAGTGTGCTGAACAGTCACAGCCCTTAAGGCTAAACAACACACCTGATACACTTGTAATAGGTGACTCTGTCATCAGGCACACTGACGTCCCACTCACCAGGCTGAACAAGGAGAAGGGCACGGTGAGCTGCCTGTTGGGCGCTAGGATCCGCCACATAACACAAGCATGCAGGTCACTCCAAGGCAAGTACAAATATGACTCGGTCATTGTCCATGCTGGTGTGAATGACCTGAGATGTACCTCCCTGGAGTACATGAAAAGAGACATAGAGGAGCTCTCTGAGCATGTACCCCAGGCCGGTATGACCCTGACCTTGAGTAGCATCTTACCCTCACCAAGAATGATGCCACAGTATGAAGACAAGATTATCAATTTCAACAATTGGCTTAAGTATTGGTGTCATTCAAAGGGGATCCAATGCCTGTCAGTCTGGGATGACATGCTCGACAAGCCATGATGCTTCACTAGGGACGGCTTGCACCTGTCACCCCTGGGCTTTCGGATATTGGCAAAGGCTCTTGCTACCCCCATACTGCCTTTTTTAGGCAAGGCTCAAAAGACAAACCAACCTCCATAGGTATCATAAGGGATAAGAAACTAAGAGTAATGCTACTCAACGCCAGAAGTCTAAACCTCAAGATGCATGCACTCGAAACTCTCCTTAGCATGGAGAACATCGATATCTGTGCAGTAACAGAAACCTGGTTCAAGGCTTTCAAGAGCACCCCAGCACTACCAGGTTATACCTCATACCATGCTTTTCGGCCCCAAAACTTGGACTGAACCACAAAAGGAGGGGGAGTATCAATATTCGTCAAAGATACCCACACCTCCAGGTTGGTGGCACAGCACGAAGCATCAGAGACTATCCATGTGCAACTAACAGTGGGTAAAACTGCCTTCCAGTTTATAGCCTGCTACAGACCACCCTCCCAAACCCAGGAACCCCACTTGGCCTTCCTGAGAACACTGGAAAATATGAAGGTCTCTCCAAACACCATTATATTCGGTGACTTCAACTACCCAACCATAGACTGGGAACATTACTCTAGCTCCAACACCCTAGCCCAAAGGTTCCTACAATTTATAAACTCAAATGTTATGGAACAACTTGTTACCACTCCCACAAGAGGGGAAAGCATACTGGACCTGATCATCACCAACATGGGGACTCTATGCTCCAGACCAGAAGTGTATCCCTCACTGGTAAGATCAGACCATAAACTAATCTCACTGGATATTCACATCCTGATCCCACCCCATGCCCAGAAAACCACAGTGAAAAACTTCTCTAAAGCAAATTTCACACTCCTCAAAACTGAGGTGGAATCCTTCAAAGCCCCCGGGCCTGTGGATAATATGGCCCAGACCACAAAATCCTTTATAAACGTATTCTATGAACACCTTCAGGAATGCATGGATCATGCAATCCCAAATAAAACCAAGACCCAATCCTCCAAAGGCAGACATCCTGTCTGGTGGGCCCCAGCCATAAACAAACTATACAATAGAAGGAGGAAGCTACTACATGACAGAGCAAAATCCCAAAAAGGGAAGGCATCTCTGATCAGTATTAGCATAAAACTACGGGCACTCATAAAATCGTCTAAGGACAGCTTCGAGAGAAAAATTGCACAGGACATTAAGGATAATCACAAGGCTTTCTTTAGTTATGTTAGGAACCTGGGTGGGAATTCCCAGATATGATCAGAATTAGTCCAAAATGACAAAAAATACACCGAACCCACAGACATTGCCAACATCCTAGCTGACAGGTTCAGTGCAAACTCCCCCCCCTCCCCACCAAAAGGGCTAATATCTATCCCAGCAGAGTACTGCCCCCCTGACATCTCAGATGCTCAGGTAAGAGCTGCCCTCTCCAAAGCAAGAAACACAGCATCAATGAGACCAGACGGTGTCCCGGGCTGCGTTCTACATGAACTCCAAGAAGAGCTAAACCCAAACCTAAAACTACTGTTCAATCTCAGCCTTACTACAGGATATGTACCCAAAGAGTGACATACAGCAATAGTGGTCCCTCTCCACAAAGGTGGTGCCTCAACGGATCCTGGAAACTATCGCCCCATAAGTCTCACTAGCTTGGTCTGCAAAGCTATGGAAAGGATCATCATGGACCTTATAAATAAAGATATTGGGGACCTACAGACACTGGATCCTACCCAGTTCGGCTTTGTTAAGGGCAGATCCTGCCTCTTAAACCTGGTTGATTTCTTTGAAACAGTCACCAAGGCCATTGACAAGGGGAAGGTGGTCCACACAGCCTACCTGGACCTCGCAAAAGCCTTCGATACAATACCCCACTCTGGCATTATAGATAAGCTCACCAGCTTAAATATAAACCCCTATGTCACTAGATGGGTTGCAAACTGGCTCAAGGACAGAACCCACATGGTTAGAATAGCTGGAGCCATGTCAGACTCCAAACCAGTTACAAGTGGCGTCCCACAAGGCTCAGTCCTGGGACCTCTCTTGTTCGGTATATATTTCTCGGAGGTACAGGCCAACATGGAAGGACTGTGGCTGACCAAGTTCGCAGATGACTGCAAACTGGGCACCATAATAGACTCTCCAGCCGACACAAGCATCCTCCAAAAGGGCCTCATAGAAACAGACAACTGGTGCCAGAGCCATGGCCTCAAGCTAAACTCCAAAAGTGTATAGTCATCCCCTTTGGCAAAAACAAAGTGCCCACAAATTACCACATAGGTGGTAATCCATTAAGTACAGAAGAAGTAATTAGGGACCTGGGGACCCAAGTTGATAGCAAGCTCTCATTTGACAACCACGTGGCCAAAGTGGTTAGAAAAACATTTTATATAGCCCACCTAGTCATGAAGGGATTCACATCTAGATCAGGGGAGGTCATCGTGCCTCTTTACTCATCCCTCATCAGGCCCATAATTGAGTACAATGCCCCTTTTGGGATGTACCTTACCAGACACCTGCAGCAACTGGAAAGACCCCAAAAGTACCTCACCAAGAGGATCAAGGGGTTCAAACAGATGCTGTATGCTGCCTGGTTAAAGAAACTCCAGCTCTACTCAGTGGCATACCGCCTGCTCAGAGGCGATCTGTGCCTGACGTATAAAGCCATGTCCAACCCGGAAATAATGGACATGCTGCACCTCAGAAAATCCAAATCCCATTGAGCTACGCGCTTGAGGGACTTGAACCTCAGCACTGAAATAAATAGGACATGCTGGAGGGACAGATTCATAACCCAGAGGCTCCCTTCACTCTGGAATAAAATCCCAGTCCAGGTTAGGCAGAGTCCCTCATTGACTCTCTTCAAGAGGAATTTTGATGAGTGGATGGGAGATCATAGGTTTACCCCGGGTATCACTTCTGTGTCACTGTTAGACAGAGGCACAGTATACTAACCTCGAAAAAGGGCATAGGAAAATTAATTTAAAATGGGTGGCGAAAGCCATACACACTCTGGCTAGGCTTATAAATGCCCTAGGGCAGATAGCCTAGTATGAACCTATGAATCTATGAACCTATGGTAAGGAGAGGGGCACCATACATAAGAGAGGGAATAAGATAAGTGATAGAGAGGGTGTGCTTGGTTGAGGGAGTGAGATAACGACTATGGCGATATAACGTGCTCAGTTTTGGATGTGTTTTCTTAATATTAGTTTGTAGGCAGACATCGAACTTTAGTTGATCATCAGTAATGACTCTTTGAATGGAGAACTATTTCAACTGGGGGTTGAATTTTGGCTAGTTATGAAAAAAGAGAGCTTATCTATTTTGAAAGATTTAGAAGGAGTAAATATCATGATTTTGGATTTTGAAGGGTTGAGGGCAAGGTGATTATTCAGCATCCACAACTCAGTACAAGAGAAGGCATCTTGAGTTAGTTTCAAGAGTGTGGGTAAGGATGTGGCAGAACAGATTATGGCAGAATCGTTGACATATTGGATTAGCGTAGCATTTGGAATACAGTGATGAAAGTCATTGATGAAGATGTTGAACAGTAGGGGGCCAAGTATGGAACCTTGTGGGACACCTGTGAGAGTGTGGAAGAAGGAAGAGATAGAATTTTTTTATTTGACAGCTTGCTGTCTATTAGAAAGGCAGCTGGAAAACCAGCTGATGGATTAGGAGGAGAGTTTGGATAAGAGAAGGTTATAAGAAACAGTATCAAAGACTTTAGATAAGTCTAAAAGAAGGGTAGATTTGTCAGAGTCACTAGCATGATTGATGGTTTCTAGAAAAGAAAGGAGGGCAGTGGTGGTGCTGTGTCCTGGTCTTAAACCATGTTGTGTAGAGGTCAGCAGTTAGTTGTCTAAGACATAGGGGAGGAGCTGTAGGTGGATGCATTTTTTGAGAGTCTTAGAAATGGCAGATAGGATGACTATAAAACAGAAATTAGAGATTTCAGTATTGTTGCCTCCCATGTGGAAGGGAATAATGAAGGCTTGTTTCCAGAGGAGGGGCACATAGGTTTCTTGGATGGAACAGTTAATTAGGATAGAGATGGGAAAAGCTCTGCCTTCGGCGGCTAGAAATTTAGATGGAAGTTCATCTGGGGCAACTGAACAAGGTTTCAGTTTTTGCAGGAGATTTTTATGGTGCTAACAGGAATAGGTTTGAAAGAGAAAGGGAGATGATGAGTATAGGTGGAGTTATAGAGGGTTGAGTTTGTGGAGGGAGATGGGGTCTGGCCTGTTACATTATTAGTGAAAGATGTGGTGAGTTTGACTACTGAATCTATAAAGAAAGAGTTAAATTGTGTAGCCAAGGATAGATAGAAGAATTAGGATCTGGGCAGGGGTTCTCCTTTTTTCCAGGATAGAGTAGGGAAGAGATGCTGTTCCAGAATTTCTTGGGATTTGATTTATAATCATTTTGTAGTATTGAGTAATAGGATTTTCCGTCTCTGGAAACGTGTTTTTTTACTCTATTGCGGACTTGTTTGTATTTGGCTAAGGAACTTGGAGTTTTATGTTTTTGGTACTGTTTCCATTACTTATCACAGAGATGCATGAGAAAGATAGTTTTTTTTGTAAGCTATGGAGTAGTTTTGGATTTGACCCTTTTAGATCTGAGGGGGCGAAGCTATTAGGGAGGTTAAGAAATTAAGTATTGAAGTAAGTAACAGCATTATGCAGAGGAAGGGTTTTTAGAGAGTCCAAGTTCATGAGTTTTAAGGAGATGGAGAACGTTTGAGCATTGAAGCTTTTCAGGCAATGGACTGAGATATTGTGGTGTAAATGGAGGGATGAAGGGCTACGATGTGCAAAGGCAGGGAGATGGTCACTAAGAGAGCCAGGTAAGGTACCGCTGTCAGAGATAATATGGGGGTGGAAAACTAGTATCCAGTCTAGAATGCTACCAGAAGTACTATCTTTTGTTGGTCTAGTGGGAGAATTGATTAGTTGGGTGAAGTTATATAGGTTTATATTCTGAGAGTTTGTGGGGTAGTTTATGGAAGACCAGTTAATATTAACATCACCAAGGATTATAGTCTCGTTTTGTATATTAGATGAGATCCAGGAGAAGATATCCTCAAGAATGGGGATATTATTTCCTTGGGGGATGTATAGGGCAGCTATGCATATGCTTTTCTTGTTATTAATCTTTAGGAGGGCCAATGTTACCTCAGCTGTAGCAAATTGAGGTATAGCTTTAGTATAGGGAGTAACTGTTAAGGAAGATGAGTAAAGTAATGCTACTCCACCATTTTTTTATTTTGGGGTCTGTCCTTTCTTAAAATACTATAGTTTGGAGGAGTGACTTCAGGGTCTTTTATATGAGGTTTCAACCATGTTTCTGAGATAGGAAGAATGTCTGGTTGATTGTAGCATAGCCAGACATGGATGTTAGCTAATTTGTTACATAAACGTTGGGTGTTTATTTAGCAAATAGGAGAGATTTATAGGGAGAGAGGAAAGATGGTAGGGGTGAGCTATTGTTCTGGTAGGTTGAGGGACCTGGGTTGGGATGAATGTCACCAGAGAGGAGGATTGAAAGCATTTGAAGTAGAAGTGTAGAATGAAGATTAGAGCATTTAGAGTTAGGGTTGAGTGCAGGGTAGCACTTATGGACTGGGATGGAAGGGATGTGGGCTGTGTTAGAGATGTCAGGAACAAGTTTTCTGATAAATAGGTGAGAGTCATTATAATTATAGCAGTATGGAGAAATATAAGGTATGAAGTTAGACTTGAATTTGAGAAAAGTGGAGGTTGTATGGTAGGAGGGAGAATGAGAGATATGGGAGAGTGTGGTGAGATGGTGAAGGCAAGAGAGGAAGAGAGGGAGACATAATAGGGGTAGAGTTAGTGTGGGTTTGCTAGCCAAGTTGAGTATAGATATATTCTGAAGATTATGGGGATACATTGGATAATGAGAGGTATGTGTACTATTATCTGTGTGTTGTAGTGTGGTATGGGAAGAAGATAGTATAGAGGAGGGATTAGTAGAGTAGGGACAGTAGGCTGGAGAAATATATCTGGTAGAGGGAGGGATTGCCTGTGATTGGCTGATTGTAGAGTGGGAGTGGTGGGGCTACAAGTGAAGAGGTGCTGGGGGTGGGTGGGAAATGGGGGCAGGGAAGGGACTGGAGCGGGCAGAACCAAGAAGGAGTAGTGAGGAGACATGTGCAATAACCAATCAGTAGCACAGCTGCTTTTCTACACAGAGCTAATGGTAAAGCCAAAGGTATGTAAGTTTTAAAAGTTACAGTGCCGCTTAGGCAAGATACCAAACATTCAGAGCTGTGTTTTTAAAAGTTACAATGTGGCTGCTGCTACTTAGGCAAGAGACCAAACAGTTCAAGCTGTTATAAATTACACTAAAGCAGTGAAACAAGTGTGGAAATATGCTGCCACCTAGAGGCATTTAGTATGAATTACAGCACAAGCACATACATTAAGGGGAGATAAGGCTATGAGGTCCGGCCGCGGGTGACCGCTGGTGTGCTCACCCTGAGTAATTCAGGAACTGGCAACCTAACAAAGAGAGTTTATGCTTAACTAACACTGTTAGCCTACACTTAGAGTTATACAACTATAGAGAAAAGAACATGTACATGCTACTTATTTATAGCATACAAGCCGGTGGAGCACTTAAATTTGTCTGTCCCAGGATTCTTTCCTTGGGGGAGTTGGGATTCTCTGGTAGATGTAACAAGATTGGGGGTAACACACACACTGGAAGAAAGTAAGCTGAGCAAGACACTACTTATTTATAGCATACAAGCCGGTGGAGCACTTAAATTTGTCTGTCCCAGGATTCTTTCCTTGGGGGGAGTTGGGATTCCCTGGTAGTTGTAACAAGATTGGGGGTAACATGCATCGTTAGAAAGTAAGCTGAGCAAGCGGAGAGCACACAAGCAGCCTTGCTGAAGACCAACCGCAGGGAAGGGGGTCTACTTTAAAAATGTGAAGGCTCTTTCAAACAACCTGAAATGTGTATCAGAAATGGTCTCATTTGAATAGTTAAATATCTTGAACCCTCACTGAGAATTTACCACCTGGGGCTCAGTAGATGGTAGTGAAACATTTACAACTTCTTGCAGTGTCCCCTCCCATGACCCTTTGGGGTCCACTGTTTCTTCCTCCTTGTTAAGGGTGACCTAAAGTTGTTTGAGGGCTGTCATGGCCAACTGCTGGACCTGCTGTAATTCTGGGGTGGAAGGCTGTGTAGTGGGGGAAAATCTTCAGATTCATTGCCAGTAGCTCTGTGGAATGGCAATTACTTGCTTGCCCAGGGTATACTCAGAATAAAGTACTGTCACCAGACAGGACCTCAGATACATCATCATTTACAGCTGCACTCCCAAACACTGCGTTGGTATCTTCAGTCAGGATGTCCTCCCATGCATCTGTGTTAACATTTCAGTTCATTTCATGATGCCTTTTAATTACATGTCCTAAAGATATCCATGGGCATGCATTACTCTTCAGCAGGAGACATAATAACTGAGAAGTTGTATGAAAGTATGGCTGTCAGAGGTGCTTGTGATAAATCCAACAGCTGAAGGTTATATGTACTATTCCAGTTATGTGTCCATGTTGCTGGCCACATCTTGCTACATTACCTGTGTGTGTTAACACAGACATGTGACAGAGAAGACCAGCAATGCAGGTAGCAGGACATGGTCCAGATGACAGATGCATTCTCCCATGCTGGGTTCAATGGCAGCATTTCTCTGAAAATGTCCCTTTTTTATATACAAGTTTTAATGGGTTTGCTTATGACATCTGAAAAGGCAGGTAGCATGCATTAGAGGAAACTGCCTAGCAGTATGATAACTACAGAAAGAATACAGTAGTTGTGAAATGCAGAATATATGGCTGTTGTATAACATTAGTAATTGCCTACATAGTAGCATATGTATTGATTTGTACACTTGATAGTTCTGAGTGCAGAAGTAAATCTAACTATAACATCTGTGAAAATTTGATCCTTTACAATGATTGTCTACTACCACTGCTACATCACATTCATAGGTAGAAAGCATCTGTGTGAAATGTGACAAGACATGTGCGAGCTGATGATATGAAGAGGGTAAAGACTGGCAAATGCTGCACTCTAAAGGGCATATTTATCTGAACTGTATTAAAATGCACCTACTTTGTGGAGTCTGGGTGCTAATATGGCTCTGCATGTATTCATTTCTGCATGTATTTATGTATGTTATATGCTGTAGTAGCATTGTGTCCACTGATCCTGTTAAAGGACATTGACAGGGTGGTGTTGGGTACTAGAGCAACAATACATGACCGTGTGTGTTTTTGTGTGTGTGTGTGTGTGTGTGTGTGTGTGTGTGTGTGTGTGTGTGTGTGTGTGTGTGTATGTATGTTGTATTGGAATAAAATCTCACCTGGGTTGAATGGGAAATATTATTACCTTCTGACAGATTGTGGCATTAACAAATGACGTTCATTCAGGTCTGGTTTACAGTAAGTAAGTGCAGCTATTTAAAAAAGGTAAGTTTCAGTTCAACATGTTTTTGCTCATGAAGTTCTACTTGACAGAAATGACAGTAGCTCCTCATTAGCATAGAAAATACAGGATTTCTTCTAATTCCTATCTGAATATGAATTGGACAGAAAGTGGGCATAGCCTGTATTGGTCTTTTTTCTGACAAGGTACAAATTTCTTTTGAATTCTATAGTAATTAATACTTATTTAAAAACCATTTAATTAACAGTAAACACTTTCTCAGTAGAATGCGGTGATTGAGATTTGATGGATCTTCAAAAATCAGTCTATGAAAAGCTTAATTAAAGTGAATGTATAATGACTCTGCAGCATGGGGATAAATGATCTAACATTCTGCCTAGATGTACGTTTCAGTGACAGTTTAATTTTCTGAAAAAAGTTCTAGCTTTATAGGTAGTGTAGATCAGTGAAGAGAAAACTTAAGTGCTGTGCCAACTGATTTGAAGAGGGCAGGTTTATAGCAATGGGTTGTGACATGGAATAAGGTCTGGTAAGGCATGTAAAGGACATTTGTTTACCTGCTTGAAATATTTTCAAATCACTTTAGGTTATTTGCAATTTATTTTAGGGTACATGCTTTGCTTTTAATTGACAAGGTTTTAAAATGCATTTAATATATTTTAACAGATGAAAATACAGCTTGTGCAGATGACTTAAAGAACAGTCACACACATCAGATGTCAATATAAAAGAACCCTTTGCCTTTATTTATGTTCATACTTTGTTCTATTTGATCTGCTTCTCTGCTTGATATAAAAAAAAATATCCACTTTATTTATTTATTGACGATGGTAAAGTACTGCTCAGTTCCGATCAATGTCATTCTTAGTCCACAGTCAATAATACTAGGGTCATGATTAACATACAGGATGACCTCTGAAGATCTATGATCATTTTTTATTGGATCAGATCAATAGTAATACTAGTTTCTAAGTCACAGATGTACAATATAGGTAAAGTGTGCCAGCAGCACTCACTGTGAGGGTTCTGTCTGTGAGTCAGCAGGGTACACAGGGATTTATTTTTAAACAGGTGAGATTTTTCATAATACTACAGTGTGGAATGGCATATAAGGCATTAGCTAAATCCAGGTAGGCAGTGTGCACCAATCTGAATTTACATAGTGCTTCGCCCTCTCAAAGAAGTCCACAATATTCACTAGACAAGAACTGAACTATACAGAGCCAAAATGGCTAAGGTTGAGGAATTGTAGGCTGCCAGTATCAATATTTATGAGTTCCATTTTAAAATACTCCATGTTTTTACAATTATTACTGGTGAGACTAATTGACCTGGAGCTCACTGTGTCAGTGCTAGGGCTTCCGTTAAATAGGGGTACCACTATCGCTGTTCTCCAAGTTTTAGGCATCTATTCAGTGAAGACACTGAGATTAAATAGTTATAGAAGGGAATCAATGAGGGTATGTTTAGTGCTGATTAAGGAATAGACAGGCATATTGCCAAGCTCCACAGAAACTATGTTTGTTTTGGAGAAACATTTAAGACCTGTATAGAAGCAACTGTGACAGGAAGCAAAAAGTGAGGAGTAAAAGGGGAAGGGGGGGAGGGAAGGGCAGGGAAAAACTGAAACTGAATGTATGTGCATATAGTACAGATGTCCTCTGGCTTAAGTTGCACTACTTGAGATTAGTTCAGTGCAAAACTGTGAGATTCTTCAGGGATTCCTAACATAAAGGAATTTTTTGGAAGTTTTTATGTATTTCAATTCATATTTGGCTTTATGACTTTTGATGCTATGCCTGATTTCTCTGCAGACCCTTGTGATGTTATTTCTGTAATGGAGGGGATTTTTTGTTCTCTTTGTCCCCACTGCCTGCTGATCATTAGCCCTCTTCTAACCATTCAGTCCATTTGTTTCCCCTATCTCTGACTATGAGGGTCAGCCAGGATGGGCCATCATGTAGATAGTCATCAGGGATGATTGGAAACTTTTTGGAGTTTGGTCCTATCCTATTGCATGCACCCTATTACAGCCCATGGGTGGTATGTACATCTGTGCTTTTTCTGCAAGGGGTCAACATCAGCAAGACTTCCCCACCCACCCATAGGAGACAATGCTCAACTATTTCCCTGGTCTCCATCAGGGAAATTGATCAACATGAATGTCATCATGAACACGAGCCTTTCCCTCTTACTCTACGATGGGCACGCCCATCTCTCCACCTGTGCCATCAAGCACCAAAACCATTCTTTGAACTTGGGTTGCTTTAGCCATAATCAGGGCTTTATCCCTCTATGCCATTAGTGCAGGCTTGTAATGGGGGATGTTAACCTATTTACTAGTGCAAGAAGTTTTTTTTAATTTATTATAGAGTTTGTTGACATTGGGATACCACCAGAGAGGCGTATTCTTGCATTTGCCATCATGCATCAGGCACTGATGCTTCAGTGCAGGGGTTAGTGTGACAATAAAAGTCAATATTATAAGCAGCTGCTTTTTTGTTGTAGGGTCCCCAGGGTACAGACATTTGTCTGAGAGTGCTAGGAGAGTAGTCTTAGATAAATCCTAGTCAAAGAGTTGTACAGAGTCATAGGCTGGGTTCTTAAGGAGAAAATTAATGCCTGATAGTCTGATTTAATTATGGGGGGGGGAGCCTTGGGTATGGAGCAGACAGGTGATCTATATTAGTAAGAACAAGGTCAAGGAGGTTGGAGCTGTGAGTCACAGGCACTATTTGATCAAGGGGTTTGACATTAATAAAATTAAGGAACCATTGTGCATATTTTTTGCTGGTTGTGCATATATATCAGTTAATGGAGAGGTTGTTGAGGTCACCAAAGATGCTGGTTTTTAGGTACAATAATTAGGGACTCAAACTGGCTGCGGTAAGCACCGTGAGAAGTAGGAGACTCAGAAGATGCTCTACATTTGGAAACAGTATGATAGTTGGACTTTTATATTGCAATCAAATATCCAGGAGTTTGACTTTATTGTCTTGCCAAATTTACTGTGAAGTACTGTGACTGTAAATGAATTTGGATATACTTCCAGACTTGACGGATGTTCTGAATGCATGCTAGGTGCTAAATCCAGGCACAGAGCGACTGTTCTCTTCAAATTATAATTAGGTTTCAGTAATTAGACAGATATGTAGATTGCTCAAGGGTCAAGCAGGCCTCATGCATAGGACTTATTAGAATTTATTAAGTTTGGAGGTCTGAGAGTCTGACTGTGTCTAAACAAAGAGAATAGAAAATGTCTTAACCAAAGTAAGGGAGCCCTGAAAGGAGACTTACTGGCCATCACTGGCAAGGCATGTAGGACTGTTGACCATCACATCCCATGCTCATAGACACTGGATCCTCCAAGAATGATACCAATTATTGAGCCAATTGCTGAAGTTAATTAAGTCTGCTGCAATTGCAGTACCATTTTCACTAAAGGACAGTGCTGCTCAAGACCAGCTTCTTCCAGTCTGTATCACACAGACTATGAGCTCAACCATTTGTCTCATCTTACCCTTGTGTGGACCACAACCACTTCATTTGCATACTGATGGTAAAGGTCTCAATGGGCCCTAATGGCATCATAAATCTTAAAGCTCAAGAGCCAGCTAACCATCACTTTAGTGTTGCTCAGCCTGGAGAGTGGTATGTCAGTACATCTGACAACTGAGTCATTGATAATTAAGACATTGTCATCTGTGGCAACATGCTCTAGTAGAGTGAATGGCTTAGCATGCAGATCCAGGCAGCTGATGTTTATGGAAGAGGCAGCAGGAGCAGGTATATGTCTGACAGCTGTGTAGCTAATATCCAAGACATTGTTGTGGGTTGCCAAATTATTTGGCAATGTTAAGAACTTAGGCATGCAGCTACAGTGCCCCATTTTATGGAAGAGGCAGTGGATGCAGCCATATTTATAATGGCTGCAGTCTAGGTTGGCTAATGCACTCTCTCAGATGCTTAGGAAGGGATTTCTTCATTACCTCAGCATATATGAGCTTAGTAGTTGGGTGGACGTATTCTGTATCCTGACAAGCCTGGTTTATAACAGGTTAGCCTACACTTTCAATAAATATTTAGAACTCTTACAGGTGGATTCTATATGTAGTAGCAGTAAGAGGTTGTCAGTGAGTATGAGGGAGTTGCTATACTGCTTCAGAGTTACTAGTGCCAGTCGGCTGAAAATAGACCAGGTAAAGGCAGACTGTTGTATCACATTAGTAGAGATATGAGATACACAGGCTAAAGTCAGACAGCAGGTAAGGTATATATTATACTTTTATGTTATGGAGGACACAATGTTTGCAACACTATCACTAATGTTATATTTCTGTGTTATGGAGGATACAATGGTTGCAACACTACCAACAGGGAAGGTGCATGTTATACTTCCATGTTATTTTATTTATTTTCCAGGACAGAACACTGATCTTCGTGGATCAGCCCAGGAGTGGTGTCTTGTTAAGACTTGCTCAAAGTCATAGTTAGGCAATGGAGGCAGAGGGAATCAAACTTTCTACCACTGGATCCCAGGAAACAGCTTGTTAACAGCTCCTTAATCCTCTAAGCCAACTGCCAACTGCCAAACTTTTGGAGGATGCACTGATAAAACACTGCTATATTATTGAAATACAAGATGAAAATTGTGTTAGAGAAGGCAACGTACTAGAAGGGGAAGTGAGCTCACAAAGAGCAGTTAGGACACAGTGAAGGCAAAGAATTCACAAACTGCAGTTTGGGTGTCAAAGTGCAGTATATTAATAAGTGAACAAATACAGTGCTGGTATGGATGACACAAATTAGGTAGGTTAAGGTAGTATTGTGTACAAGAATGGATGAATAATGCTGGCACATTGCAGGTTCTTCATCATGAAGTATGAACGTGAACAGCAGTGTCTCTCTAGGCTTTGTGCTGGGACCTCTTCTTTATGGTGTTTACTTCTCAGATCTCTTAACGACAGAGACATGACCTCTGGCTAGCAAAGTTTGCAGATGACTGCAAACCAGAGTTGTTAAGTCACCTTATGACCCCCCCCCCCCCAATGAACTCTCTCTATAGTAAACTCTTGGTGCAATAAAAATAAGCTCAAACTAAATGCAAAGAAGAATAACATCATCGCTTTTGGTAGACAGTCCTTCCCCTCATCATGCTGTCTAGACAACTCACCTCAACAAAATGAAAATATATTTAGGGACCTAGGTACTGAGATTGATAGCTTCCTCTCTCTTGACCATTATATGACAGCAGTTGTCAGGAAATCCTGTTATTTAGCCCAGCTGAATGCCAACATAAATCATTGAGGTCTAAAGAGGTAGTCACTCCCTTACAGACCAGTTACAGGCCAGTTAATGAGTACAACACCGTTTTTGAGATGTATCTCACTAAACATATCAAACAATTAGAAAGATCCCAGAGCTTCCTAACTAAAAAGATCACAGGCCCAAAGTCTCTGATCTACTAAAAGTGGCTGGAAGCTCTATCCTATTATTCAGTGTCTTATCAACTTCAGAGGGGAGATCTGACTAACTTATTATATCACTACAGACCTGATTGTCCAGGACCTCCTGTTTCTCTGTAGGTCCAATGTCTTATCCAATGCCAGAACCAGAACCATACCAAAACCAGAACCAGGGACCTAAATCCTCATCAAATAAATAAAATATAATGCAGGGACAGGTTTAAAACCCAGTGCCTCTTAACCTCTGGAAGATACTTCCTCTGCATGTTAAGCAGTGTGAATAACTGCCTGCATTTAAACATAAACTAGATGACTGGATGGGTATCTAAACATTCACTCCAGGTCTCACCCTTCTGGAGAAATGAGGTGGGGCCTGAAGGAGGGTACTGGAGTACTGGAGGGAGTATTGATTAGGTGAAGCAAGCCATTTGTTATATTTATATCCTGCAACTACTATTTCAGACCAAAAAATATTGATGCAAATGCACTATTTGGGGTACCCAATGCAGGAAAGTAAGGAAGATTATCATGCAGTACAGTATACAGCAAGCAGTGACAGAACCATAGCAAGCTTAACATACACAGTGTGGTATAGTAATGCCAAAGTAAAGCAGACTTAGAGATCTAACAGAGCATATGATACAGTATACCAGTGCTGCAGCTAAGTACTCTTAGAAACAGAGTACAGTGCTACATATTAACACAGCAAAATAGCAGGGAGACAAATCAGTTTTAAACAAATGAAGTAAGGAATGTGCAGTCAGGAGTAACAGAAGAGGGAAAGTTAATAGAACAAATGGAACTAGCTTACAACCAGTAAGAATCAGTTACAGATAGTTAGACAGTGATTACAGTAAGTATAAATAGATGATACAATAAATAAAACAGGCAGATAATCCAGAATGTAACACAGGAGAAACTAGCTAGAACCTGGCAGATGGATAGAATAATAAGTAATCCATTTACATAAAAAACTATATAAAAATGCAAATATCTTGCTGTTGTGGGAAAACAGGGAAGGTTTTACCTGAGTTAGGCTTTTCAAGTAGAAAAATGAAGAAAGGTGCCCATTGGGTTCTGTGTTGTTCTGACTTCTGCTTATAGTCAGGCCCACACACACACACACACACACACACACACACACACACACACACACACACACACACACACACACACACATACACACACACGTATACACATACACATGTGCACACAAACACATTCACATATATGTGTGCACGCGCGCACACACACACACACACACACACACACACACACACACACACACACAAACACAAAACCATATGCACAGGCACACACAGAGACACAGACGGACACACACACGCACACAGACACACACACATGGCAAACGCACATATGCAGAGGCACATGCAGGGACACAGATGGACACACACACACACACACACACACACACACACACACACACACACACACACACACACACACACACACACACACGTACGTTAGCATCCTAGAGCAGTCAAACATTCAAAACAATGTCTGCTACTCTTCCTATCACCAATAACAAACAAACAGCAATCCAAAATTAAATTATGAGAAATAGGTCACAGGGGTCTACAAATTAATAGAAAAGTGCAGGTCCCAGCTGAAAAGTAGACTTGGTCATGGAAGATTTTGTCTTAGCTGAGGCACATTGCAGTGCAGCCTATAGCAACTCTGCACAAATGACTACAGAATGGTCCTTAATTTGCAGAAAATAAATTTAAACAATCAGACAATCAAAGCACATGCAGCGGAAATGCCTATAACAACCAAATGTTCGGAGTGATGCCTTTCACCCTAAGGTTAGGGGTTGCCATAATGGTTAAGATGTTTACCTGACAGACACATGGTTCAAGGCTTAGTTCTCACCCTTGGTCACCAGCTGTTTTTTGTCTAGGCATACAGTAGCCTGCAGATGGATTTGACAAGTATTTAGCTATGAACATTCTCTTAACAAGGGCAAACAAAAATAAAATAATCCCAAATTAAATTATCAAAACCAGTCCCCAGAGGTCTCTAAAGTAGCGAAACAGGTCAAGTCTCAGCAAAAGAATGGACTTCTCCAATGTTTTGTTTTTAATATTTTGTTGTCACTTCAGTTAATTATAGCATTATACAAGTTCTTTGTCATATACACTACTGCATCTGATAACAGTAGATATAATTGCTGCCTGTGGATTGGATGATATATGAGTAGTTCATACTTCTCAACTGTACAGATTTTCACAGATTGTCCAGATTTTTGGCTCATATTTTGGTCCATTTTTTATAAAATTGTGTGTTTTCTGGCAAATTAGTGGCAAATCCTTAAAGACTGAAGTTAAAAATAATGACAGGCATTTGAGTTTCAGACTTCATACCATTCAGAAAATTCATGCTAATGTAAAACCTGTTATTCTCTCAACTTTCTAAGTTTGTAAGAGCAGCGTTTAAAAATTGTCCCTATTTTTGGTCCTTTGTCCCACTTTTATTGTTGGTGTTGTCCAGATTTCTTGCTTTAAATGTTTGAGAGGTATGGTGAGTATACAACTATTGTAAGGGTATGAATGTAACAGAAACATTGTGCAAGATGCCAGTATTTTAAATTACAAAATAAACATCATCAAAAGGCTTGAATGCCTCTGATATAAAGCTTTTCCTTTTGTTGGTAATTCACCTTCTGTTACTTGTAAAATTTACATGTGGAGCTGCACTTAGGATGTTGTGCAATTAAGATTAATCCTGTATATGTATGTGGACAACAGATCTCAACAACATAACAGCTGTGACCTAGAAAGAGCATTTAAATATGATTTATATGCAGAATATAGGTGCGTAGATCTGAACAAAATCTGGAGATGTGCAGCTCCAAAATTATTTTTCCTGTAGCAAAATAGCATTCAGTCATTTGCTACTTACACAGGGTATTTCTGAGTCCATGAATGAATGCTATCTTGCTACAGGAAAAATCATTTTGGAGATGTACAGCTCCAAAATGATTTTTTTCCTGTAGCAAGATAGCATTCAGTCATTTGCTACTTACACAGGGTATTTCTGAGTCCATGTATGCACATTCTATACTTAAAAGCATTATGGTAGATGAAGTATTTTAATCAAAATAATACATAAAATATTTTATTGGTTAACATTTAATTTACAAAACACCTTCCCATGTATCCCATTATCTAAATGCAATGACGCTGTCCAAAGTTGGCAGTATAGAGCAATAACAAGTTTTTTTCCATTGGTAATGTGGCCCTTTTCTCTAATGTCAGGCCTCAGAATTCCTCTAAGCAATCTTTATATGACCAAATACCTCTCACCTTACTTTTATCTATTTATTTATTTCCATTTATTGGCCATGATAGTCTGATTGGGCAAAAGGCTCCTTTCAGCAGAGGCCCAGGACAAAAAGGTCCACAAAAAATTATTCCAAACTTTAACAGCGATGCAAATATATATATATATATATATATATATATACATATATATATATATATATGTATATATATATATATATATATATATATATATATATATATATGTACCAATTTTTGAAATATAAAATAGAGGAAGTACATTAAAATTGGAGAAGTGTGAGTTATAGCAGCAATGAGAATATACAACAAACAATTTTAGTACATAAAGTGTAGGATTACATTAGAAGTACAGGGGCACAATTTGAAGTTTAGTTTATATATGTCTGATTACAGTACAGATTTATCAATGCTCAATGAAGGTCACAGAGCATGATAGGGGATAGTATAAAGTAAATTGGATAGAGAGGAAATATTTTTCTTTACAATGGCAAGTGAAAATAAAAATGAAGATGGAGAGATATGGTAGAAGATTAAGATATGTTATAGGATAGGAGAGTTTAGTGTTAAGTGTGGGTGGGCTAGTCAGGGTTGAAGGAGCAAAGCCAATTACCACTTAGGTGTTATAGTAGTTGTTTTTTTAAAGTTCAGTGTTTTGTCTAACACTTTAATTTGGTGAGGAATGGAATTCCAAAGCTTTGAGATGTAGTTGGAATATAATCAATTTCCTGAGCTGTTGCTAGGTTTGATTACTACCAGGAGGGATTTGTTGCTAGATCTTAGGTCTCCATTACTAGAGTAAAATTGCAGAATATTTTGAAGTACTAGGCATTTGTTGAGATAATAAATTCATTTATGAGCTGTGTTCAGTTGGGAAAATGTTAGGTTATAGGGTAGTTTAAACCCATTTAGATTTTTAGAGCTATACAGTGGTATTTTTGTTGTGGTCCATTTGTGCCAAATGTGGCTACTTTGTTGTAACATGCTTCAAATTTTTGCTTATAGATTTTGTTTAGATTTGTAAGAATGGGTGATGCATATAATAATTATGGGAGGAAATAAGTTCTAGGGATGAATTGCTTATTTAGAACAGTAAGATATGCCTTGCCTCCTTTGAGGGATCCTAATTTCATATGTGTTTTTTGATAACTTGGGATATACGTTGGTCAACTTTTAGTTTTTCATCAATTAGCACTCCTAGAAGTTTAGTTTGTATGACTGTATTTTGATGTTGTTTAAGGCATCGATATGAAAAGATGCTTTTTGTTTAGTAAACTTATTATACATGAAAAGGATTAAGTTGCTTTTGTTTGGATTTAGGAGTAGATCTAAGTTGGTTAGCAAGGATTCAATCACTGAGAAAGAGAGTTGGGTTAATTCTTGGAGTTTAATTAAGGATTGTGCAGAGCAGATGAGTGTGGAGTCATCAGCATATTGCACTATGGTAACAAGGTTGGTTGCAGTGTGTAACTTATTTGTAAAGATATTGAATACCAGTGGTCCCAGTATTGAACCTTGTTGGGACTCCAACCGTGACTGGGAGGAAAGGGGGACATTTCTGTTGCCATTTAAAAACTTGTCTATCATTTAGGTAGCTATGGCACAAGGACAGGGATGATTGGCTTAAATAGACGTGTAAGAGTTTTTGATCTGAAACAATGTCAAATGTTTTGGACAAGTCTATGAAAGAGGAACAGACTAATTTGCCTTTGTTTCTATGGTGGTTGATCATACTGGAGAACATGAGGAGGGTAATGGTGGTGCTATGGTTAGGTTGAAAGCCACACTAAGTGTTGGATATTTGATTACTCTTGCAGGGGTGGTTTATGAGTTAGGTGTGGATTCATTTTTCCATGATTTTTGATAGCAGTGGTAGGATAGCAATGTGTCTGTAGTTTAAGAGTTCTGTTGAGGAACTGCCTTTGTGTGCTGGTACAACGTATGACTTTTCCATCTAGCTGGAATATAGTTTTCAGCTATGCAACAGTTAATTAATATTGACACTGGATAGGCAAGAACATCTGCTGCTAGTTGTAGGTATTTGGTAGGTAAGTTATCTGCAGCTAGGAAGGTTGATTTTAGTTTACAGAATAATTGTTTTATAGTTGATGTTTGGACAGCTTTAAAGGAAAGGTTGTATGTGTTATTGCATAGTGGAATAGAGGCACTGAGGGAAAGTTTTTGTTTGACTGAGGCTGGAACAGAGTTAGTGAAGTAGTTGTTAAATTGCATTGCTATGCTGTCAGTATTGCTTGTTGTTTTGGGGGTTGGGGTGTGGTGGTGATGTGGCTAGGCTGAAGAAGATTTTTAATGGAAGACCAAAATTTTCTGGGGTTGTTTTGATTTTCCTGCTGAATACTACAGTAGTAAGATTGTTTGTCTCTTTTGATCAGCTGTTTTTTGATAAGTTTCTAAACTGTTTGAATTTTTGTGAGGATTCTTGGGATTTATTCAAGTGCCTTAGCTTCCATGTTTTGTCTCTTACTTTGAGTAGTTGTCTATTATCTTTTGTTAACCACGGTGCTGGTGTTGATTTTACTCTTTTGAATCTAACTGGGGTCATGTTGTCGAGTATAGGAAGGAAGGTATTATTGAAGTGGTTGATAGCTTTGTCTAGCGGCAGGGTCTTTAGCATATTCCAAATGCAGTGTTTTAGTGGGGAGATGAAGCTTTTGCTGTTAAAGTTTTTGAGATTGCAGGTTCATTTGTAGGTTGTCGTCCTATGTATGGTGAGGCTTTATCTCAGCAGCTAGGTGGGGAGATGATCATTAATTTGGTCAGGGAGACAATCATAGAAATTTACTGTTGTGGGTTATTGGTTAAGATACAATGTCTTTTTTATCTATGTTTGTGGCTGTTAGTATTAATTGGGAAAAGTAAAATAAGTGCAGGAAGTTATTAGGTGCTTCAGAGTTCCAAGCGTGCAAGTTGATATTGAGGTTACCCATGAAAACGGTTTCCTGGTGAATGTTTTGGGATAACTGCTGTAGGATTTCTTTGGCTGTTGTTATGTTGTTGTCTGGTGGAATATAAAGGAATGCTAAGGTTATTATTTTTTGAGTTAATATAAGTTTAGTGATTATGACTTTGGAGTTGTTACATTTTGGAATAATAAGGGTATGGAGGGTGACATTGATATAGTTTTTTTATAAGTGATGGTTGTATGTCCTCCTTGTTTAGGCTTTTTGTCATTTCTGTAGCTATTGTAGCCTACATGTATTTTATTTCAGATTTAAGCCAGTTTTCAGTAACAATCGCTGTGTCAGGGGAGTATTGTGCTGGGCAGGCATGGAATTCATGTGTTTTATTTACTATGCTTCTGAAGTTCATATTTAGGAAGAGTATATTGAATCCTTTAGGAAAGGCAGGTGAAGAGAAAGGGGTGCTTATGGTGGGAGGGATAAGGTAATTTTGCTGTGTATTGCTGAAGCCAGGGTTGGACTGAATGTTGGGAGCAGGGTTGGGATGAATATCACTGATAAGTTTTAAGTGATTTATTAGGTGCAGTAGGGAGTTATTCCATTTGGTCTTATGCTTCCTTTGTATAGTTTGCTTAGGGGTGAAGTTTGTTCACTTATATACTTAAATGAGAAATAATCTACATAGGTAGCTGTGCATAGTTCATGGAAAATGCTGGCGCAGTGGCACAGTGATTGCTTTGTCACCTCACAGGAAGAGGTTCTCCAGTTCGATTTTCAGTTGGGGTGCCTTCTGTGCGGAGTCTGCATGTCCTCCCTGCATTCTTGTGGGTTTCCTTTAGGTGCTCTGGTTTCCTCCCATATTACAAAGACATGCATCTAGAGCATTTCTCCAGGGCCTGCACTACAAATTGGCTCTGTTCCAAGTCAGGCTTCTCTGGTAAACAAATGTTAAATAAATAAATAAATAAATGCAGGCATATGTGGGATTTAGGGATTTATGCAGCTAGTACTGAGATGGTGTTTGGCAGGTGAAAAAGACTTGTTAAGCATTTGAGTGTGGTATGATGTTAGCTGGGCTAGAAGTGAGAGGAATAAAATTAGTAGATGACAGGTGAGCATTTCAGGATGTGTAGGTAATGAGTTATAAGTGGAGAGTTTAGAATGAGAGTGACAGGGGCTGGTGAGAAAAGCAAGTT
Source organism: Protopterus annectens (assembly GCF_019279795.1). NCBI lineage: Eukaryota > Metazoa > Chordata > Ceratodontiformes > Protopteridae > Protopterus > Protopterus annectens. The sequence goes on from NC_056727.1 coordinate 186,299,339, forward strand.
AGGGATGTGGGGGTATGCTGTTTATGTGTTGAATAAATTCGCAATTTGACATTTTGAGATTTAGTAGGGATGTTTGTTTTCATGGGATATGAGGTGCAATATTCCATTGTCAGCCTTCTAGCACTTGACATCCCAAAGCAATATAAAAAGTGTCTCATGCTTACTGATAACAAACTATTACTTAACACTGTAGATGCTGCCTGTGAGAGGTGCAAATACTTAACCAATCTTGAGGCATTTTCCTCCCAGTCCACTACTAGCATTGCACTGTCACATTCTTCACTCACGCAACTGCAACACCATCATACTAACAATACAACACTGCTGTACACTGATGCTATCAAAAAAAATAGCATAAACTCCTTATTACACATAGTCGATACACCTTAACATTAAAAGCAACATCAACATGTCACTAACAGCAGACCACTCACAAGTCTACTAGGCATAATTCAGCTGCAGCAAAATTCTAGTTATTGGTGATTTATTTGTTAAGCACACAGACTGCACACTCACCTTTCTGGGCAGGAGCAAAGATAGTGGGCATACCTAGGTCAATCAACACTGTCTCTTCTAGCAAGTATGACTATTACATGATTGTATGTGAACCACACCAAGCAACTGCAAATGTGCAAAAACAATAAACTGAAAAACAAAATGCATGAGTATGACTTACATCTCGGTGGCATCATATTTATTCATTTCATTTGTTTCCTTTTTACAACATGATTGAAGTCCATGTGGGATGGAATGACCAGTCACAAACCTCAAGACCTTCATCTGGCAGAAGGATATGTTGAAGCTTACCATGCTAAATTTACCCATCCCAACTGAAGAGCAGACCTCTGTTATGCAGTTGCACAAGTGATTTTTATGCACATTTACAGAACTGTATTGAACTAACAGTCCCTTCCAAAACTAAATATAATGATAAATTCAAAAAAACAAAAAAACAATCCTGCTGCTCTGCTTATAAAAAACTAGTTGTATAACAGAAGGAAAAACTCTTTAAATTGCCTCATAGGGCTAGAACCCCAAAGTATTTAGGCAGTAATAAAGACCTCACCAGGAAACTGAAAGCAATTATAAAGACCAGTAAACATCCCGTGAACTATGACTAGCAACAGAACAAAGAATAATTATAACCATGAATCTGCTCTGAGTTTCTCCATACTGGACTCTCCCACTCAAACCCAAAAGACATTGCAAAAATACTGTTTAGCAAGTTTGCAGCAAATTTTTCCAGAGTCTGTCATACCCTCTCACACCTTTCCTGATTCACTCCCCCCACCATTATCACTAAGGACCATGTTCTTCTCAACTTCTTTGAGAAGGTCACTTAAGTGGTCAGCAAAGGTTGTATCAACCATGCTAACTACCTTGATCTGGCCAAAGCATTTAAAACCATGTCACATTATGAAATTGTTAATAAGTTGATGGCCTTAAACATAATCCCCACATGATAAGATTGATAGCTAACTGGCTTAAGGACAGAACACACATGTGATGCCTTCTCAGACAGATAGAAGGTAACCAGTGGTTCCCCCAGGAATCTGTGCTGTGCCTCTTTCTGTTTGCCATCTATTTTTAAGATCTCCAAACTAGAAACAATGATCTGTGGTTAGCAAAGTTTGCCGCTAACTGCAAGTTGGGAAGTGGCTGTTAAATTCCCTTGGAACAAATATACCCTCCAAAATGAATTAACTAACATTAATTCCTGGCAAACAGAAAAAGGGCTCAAACTAAATGTCAAGAAATGCTGCATCATTTTTCTTCCGACTCAGAAACACTGTACATCGTACTGCATTGAAAACAACCCTTTACAGTATGATAAATGATCAGGATTTTGGGCACATAGGTTAATGGCTCCCTCTGCTTTGATCATTATATGGCGACTGCACTTAAGAAATCCTTCTATATTTTGCAACAGATTGCCAAAGGCATGTCTTCTAAAACTAAATAAGTAATTGTCACTCCATATTCTGTCCTAATTAGATACAGCCAAACTAATAAATAAATAAATAAATAAAAACAGGTTTCTAACAAAAATAAATCCCTAGTCTCAAAAGTTTTATCTACCAGAAGATAATGGAGTTCTTATCCTTTTACTCAGTGTTGTACAGATTCCTGAGCAGAGACCTGTGCCTAGCTTACCACTCCCTTAGACATCCAGTTATTTTCAACCTCTTTTACCTTGACAGGTTAAATTCTGCTGCCAGCAACAGGACCAAAGATCTAGGCCTTCAATGATAAATAGATAAAGCTAAATGGAGAGATGGGTTCATCATCTATACCTCTCATTGCTCTGGAATAAACTGAATCAGTGTGATTCTATGTCATCCTTCAACCTTAGCTTGGGCAGTTGGGTGGGTGCCCTTAAATTTACATCAGGACTCACAACCATCACCCTCCTTGCAAACATGTTAGAGCCTGAGTATGTGTATTGGCAAGGAGTTCATGGCCTCTGATTTGACTTGACTTTTATATCCTATAATATCCCCTCTCACATCAAAGAGACTTTATTCTATTCAATATTCTGAACTCAGCTAAATGCCCATCTGCAGAAACTCATTAAATTCCATTACCTGTCTTCGAACCACATCACCTAATCTCTCCTTCCTTTCACTCACCATCTACAGAAATTATACAGAGATTATACATCTCCTTTGTAAATCTCATACCACTTCACATTATTTACTATTCATTCTTTAACCTGCTGATGAACCTACGCATTTGTAATCCTCTTACACTTTGAAAGGTATATTACTCACCTTGGTTTGACCTTACTGCAAATTTTGTATAATACTTCTGTGTATTCAACTTTGACCCTGTTGTCTCCTTAACAATTCTATTTAATTATTGTGTATTATCTTTACAAGCTTGTTGTTTTTGATGAAATATACATCTCTCTTCTCATACCCAGGGAGAGACTGAAAATGATCATTTATGATCAGAGCTCCGCCCCAGTTAACAAACTTACATTAAATAAATAAACAAATAAATAAATAACTTCATATGTCCACCTGTACTTTCAAAATTGGAGACCTAGCTATTCGCCTGGCACTGACTTTTTGCCCCCTGTTCACCAATCCCTTGGCATTTGAACAATGAAGTTAAGGCATGTGTAGCTCCCACATCCCCCATCTGTGATACGGTGTTGGTTCCCTGTCATGTGCCTTTTCTACCTACCATTGTAAAACAGTAAATAATGAGTCATATCCTACTTCACATCTCTGGGTCCCAGAACAAACCTCATAAATTAAGGAGAAAAACAAACACTTACTTTCAGAGCCCGCATATTTCATGCTTTAAGGCTGAATGTAAAAAATATAGAAAAAAAGAGGAAACTCTTGGCTTATTGCCATCATCTCCATTAATAATCAAGTTTGGCCAAACAAAACACTTGCTAGTTATCAAAATGAGGTATTTATTCTTCCTCAGCCACTCTGGTTACCACAGAGGAGCAGCCCATAATCTACCCCTCTTGCACCACTGCTAGTACTCTTTAGTTCCATGACATGGAGGTATACACACACACACACACACACACATACACACACACACACATGCACACACGCACATACACACACACACACACACACACACACACACACACACACACACACACACACACACACACACACACACACACACACACACAAAGCACATAAAATACCTCCAATACCAGTCTAGTTAATTACTCTTTGACATTCTCAACATCAGTTTATACATTGTGTTTGTTTCATTTAATTTCTTAATAAATGGTATAAAAGACTTCTGCCCTTTTTGACCCAACAGGCAGTCAAGGTTTAACACAAATCATTTAAGCTAGCCATTCACAGTGTTGCCAACATCCATTGCTATACAAGTCTCAGTAGTTTCGTCTCTATTCACTCATTCTCCCCCAGCCAATATAACTTGGATCCTTCTTCCCAATACAACTGTAAGATTTCACTTAGAAGTTTATAAAATAACTGTCCTGTGTAGTTTAACAACACGTAGTGAACTTCTCACACTTGCTTCATCCCTTTAGTGGTAATCATATTTCTGAATTAATGGTCATGGCATCTAGTTGGCCAAATGTAATTTTGCCCCTGAAACCCCTTCTTACCTATTCTTCTACAATACTTAATCTTTTCTGTTGACATCCAGACAATTATTCCGTCAATTGATTGGCAGTCAATGGACATACCTTTAACTGTGTATTTAATCTAAGCATATTGCCTTGCTGAATTGTCATTGGTTTTGCTGGGTCTGGGATTATAAAATTGTGGCAGAAAAGCTGGCCAGAAATATGTCCTTAAAAATGAATTTTGTTCTTTTCTGAGTCCGATGTCATAGTTAGCCTACATATGAAAGAAGGGTGCAGGGGACACTGCAAAAACACATATTTTTGTTTATTATTTATTTAGTTCTTTTCCTTTTTCAGTAATATTTCCAAGATGTTTCTTTTCATTGTGGTGTTTTTCACCCATCTATAGTAGTTCCCCTCTTCTTATCAGGCTATTTTCATTTTTTTACATTTCATACATTTAATAGTCTGTGTTAGATGTGACTATATTTGTAGCATCTCATTTCTTTTTGTGATTGTATCATGGATACATTTAATTTTACATACGGTAATATATAGTTATAAGGCCTGGAGTTCAGGAGACCATTGGGAAACTTATCCCAATTTCTCAGTTGCCCCAAAGCTCTGTCTGGATAAGTGACTTGATCATGGTCACACAGTAAGCACATGATGGCTGAGGATAATGGCTGGGGAAGTCAAACCTTGTACCACAGGAAGTCGTTCGTTAACAGCTCATATCCATAATCCTCTGCACTAATTGTCAGATATCTGCATTCTGTTTTACATTTTATTCTGATATAAAATGGATGTTAGCATGTATACAAAGGCAAGTTTACATGAAATGATCATTCATTTCAGTATGTATGACTAAAATATAATTATGTTTATACTATTAATGCCTATTTTTCATCTTTCCTAATGCTGATATTTTACAGCACATAATGCTTCTTTGAAATCATCTTATTGTTATACTTGTATGTATTCCAAAAACATACTACCTGATACATATATAAAAAATACTGTGTGTTATTGGTACATGGTCATAAAAGCTATAACACTGCTAATAGCCCATTTGTAAACCCATTTTAACCAGCATGACCTAGTAATCAAGATACAACAACATGGGGCCAGCAGTATGCATGTGGCTTTATGGCAAAAATTGTACAATGCTGTGTGTTATTGTAAATGCTTTTCCAAATGTAGCACCATTATCAAGTCATAAATCTATGGACTCTGCTGGCTTTGTATTGCTTCACAGAAATAATTTTAATTTGAAGTTGCAGCGTATGGTGACTTTTCTCATTGTAATGTGGGGAAAACAATCATTTAATGTAGTAGCTGTGCAGCACCTGTTACTCCATTTAAAACACTCTGAGGATTCTAGTCATATTTGCATGAATTAAACACGCATGACTGTTAGACAGGCATAGGGAAAGTTTACTTATATTATTGTTTGGATAACATTTTCACCTAAACCGAGTCTCTGAAATATGACAAAGTTATTCAGCAGATTTTTTACTGCTACTTGTGTGTTGCCTAGTTTCTTTGGATACAGTTCGTAAGACTCAGTGTCCTCTGTAATTTTAGGGCTTAACTCTAAAGGACAAGACCTTGCCTTTTGAGTAAGATCTTTGCGTAGTGGTTCAAAGCTGATAAAGCCTTTTTGCTTTTGGCTCCAGACACAGCTGTGAACCTTTCAGTCCATTTAATTTGCTCTGGCTCCCTGTGCCCTGTGCCAGTGCTTCTGGGAACATTACAGCTGCAGCTTTGTAATAGCCACAAGAACACTTGGTGACTGCCTTTCCATGCTGTGACTGAATGAAGAGAATCTTTTTATAGTCTTATTCAACTAAATATTACAATTCATTGTGTTTGTCAGATTTATTTAATAAAACATATTCAAAATCTGGCAGCTATGCTCAAGTGATTATTACAGCTGCTTGAAATTGTAGCATACCTCAAAAGATAGGTAGGACAGCATTGAACTTTGACAGTATACACAGTGCTTTGAAGAATTCTAAAGTAAAGACATCTAGCATATCTAATCTCAGAAGGAAACATCACCTTCAGTGCTCTTCTTTTAATGGGCTACACAAATATCTTCAATATTTAACTGCAGATGTGGCATGCACGTTGTCAGATGTATCTTCAACATGACATTGAATATGATACTACATTTATATTTGATCTGCTTTCTTTTTTCAAGACATTTTAATTTGATCCTTCTTTATAAGTTGCACTCAGCTCAGGTAAATAAACACAGGTCTTTTTATACATGAAGTTTATCAGTCAGCTTTGTTTGTGTTAGTCTTTATCAGTTACAAACCTTGTTCTGTTGTTTTACTTTGTTTACAAGCTTTGCAGCATTCACTTCCAGAAGCACTTCCAAGTGTTTGTTTTAGACACTTCCCCCAGTGACCTTTTTATTGTTCAACCCTCAGTCCACAGCACACTAGTTTCATGGCATCACTGATTAATAGAACACCTTCTGATTTTGTATAAAGCATTTTCTAGCACTGTCTTTTATGTGGTTCTCCCTGTTCCATTAGAAAAGAAATAAAACTGTAGCCTAGCCAAGTATTTGAAAGGGGAAACTGTTGTTCTTAATATGCTTTTTGATAGGAAGGAAGCATCCTTATTTATTTGTACTTTTTACTTCATAAATAGAACTTTCACTGAAAATGTTTATTATTCCATTTATTGCAGAATGTAGAATGTGTCAGCTTGTAGCTCCCCTCTAAAAGCTTCCTTCAAAACTGAAAGCAGACAAACAGCATTTTACTGTTATACAGTACAAGTATTGTTATTTAATTAACATTTTGGACTGAAATTTTAAAGAGAACTATGTTACTGTTTTGCTGAAGTAACAATGGAGACAAAACTGTTGTAACAATGTGGTTTCTGATACTAATGCATTGGGTTGCTTGCTGACAACCTATCAATTGACATCAGATTAAAGTGGTTCATGTGTAGTTTCCTGCATTTTTAAGACATTACTATCTTGAGACTTACATGATGAAGGTAGATTAATATTCCTTAACCCATTTTCATGTTATCAAACCCACCACTAAACTGCCGATAAGAGCAATTAACATAGTTATCACCTGTGGTCATGTACTATTACCAAACAAGAAGAAAAGAGAGCTAATAACTTTTCTACAGAAAAGAAAAAGTAATATGTTTGATCTTATTCACAGAAAGTTTAAAATGATAAGAGAAACATGAAACATCATTATTTGGAAACTATATAAGCATAATAATACTGCGTATTGTAAAACAAATAAATGTGAGCAATAATTGTATAGTATTAAAAATGGGATAATTTATGACTGCAATAGAAACTATAAATTAGAATCAAAATTTCAGCATGTGGGGTTCTTCAGAAATAACTTGATTTATAAAAATAGAGTCAGAGGGCATAAGCTATACAAGGGTTAAATCACAAGATGAAGTCTCACTTCTGACTTATTTTTTATTTGCACCATGTACCTATACCTTTGTTTTTTTTAACTGCACAGTCTTCTTTTTCTTTCAGCTGCTCCTGTTAGGGGTTGCCACAGCAGATCATCTGTTTCCATTTCTTCTTGTCCTCTGCATCTTGCTTTGTCACACCAACCTCCTGCATGTCCTCTCTTACCTCATCCATAAACCTTATCTTAGGCCTTCCTCTTTTCCTCTTACCTGGCAGCTCCAGCCTTAGCATCCTTCTCCCAATATATCCAGCATCCCTCCTCAGCACATGTTGAAAACAATGTAATCTCATCTCTCTGGCTTTGTCTCCAAACCGTCTAACTGAAGCTGACCCTCTATTATACTCATTTCTAATCCTGTCCATCCTCACCACACCCAGTGCAAATCTTAACATCTTTAACTCTGCCACGTCCAGCTCTGACGCCTGCCTTTTTGTCAATGTCACTGTCTCCAACCCATATAACATAGCTGGTCTCTCTACCATCTTCTACACCTTCACTTTTCACTCTTACTGGTACCCGTCTGTCACAAATCACTCCTGACACTCTTCTCTACCCCCTTCACCCTGCCTGCACTTGCTTCTTCACCTCTCTTCCACACTTACCGTTACTCTGAACCGATGACTCCAAATATTTAAACTCATTCACCTTTGCCAGCTCTACTCCCTGCATCCTCACCATTCATCTGTCCTCCCTCTCATTCACACACATATATTCTGTCTTAGCCCTGCTGACCTTCATTCCTGTCCTCTCTAGAGCATACCTCCATGTTGCCAGGGTCTTCTCAACCTGTTCCCTACTCTCACTACAAATCATAATGTCATCCGTAAACATCATAGTCCACGGGGACACCTGTCTGATCTTGTCTATCAATCTGTCCATAACCATTTGCAAATAAGAAAGGGCTCAGGGCTGATCCTTGATGTAATCCCACCTCTACCTTAAACACATCTGTCACTCCTACCGCAGACTTCACACTGTCACACTGCCCTCATACATATCCTGTACCACTCTTACATACTTCTCGCCACTCCCATCTTCCTCATACAATATCACAACTCCTCTTTAGGCACCCTGTCACATGCATTCTCTAAGTCCACAAAGACACAGTGCAACTCCTTCTGACCTTCTCTATACTTTTCCATCAACACCCTCAGAGCAATCATCACATCTGTAGTGCTCTTTCCTGGCATGAAACCATACTGCTGCCCACTAATCATCACTTCCCTTTTTAACCTAGCTTCCACTACTTTTTCCCATAACTTCATGCTGTGGCTGATCAATTTTATCTCTCTGTAATTACTACATCTCTGCACATCACTCTTATTGTTAAAAATCTGTACCAATACACTTGTTCTCCACTCCTCAGGCATCCTCTCACTTTCCAGGATTTCAGCTGTACAGTGAAGCAATACATTTTTGTTGATGCAATAAGTTAGCATGTAAAATGTATTTGTATGTATCAGTGCTGAAAAATACAGTTTGAGTAATTAACTTAATAAGTGTTTAGCGGTTAGCATTGCTGCCTCACAGCAAGAGATTCTCTTGTTTGATTCTTGGCTGGAGTGCCTTTTGTGTGGAGTCTGCATGTCCTTCCTGCAGTCGTGTAGATTTCCTTCAGGTGCTCTGGTTTCCTCCCACATCTCAACGAGATGCTGCAGGTGTATTGGACACTCTAAATTGGCCCTAGGTGTGAGTGTGTGCGCGTGTGTGCCTTCTGTGGAAGGTTGGACATCGGGCTGGCAACTCAACACTGTAAAACTCAAATGCTAATCATTCTGCACAGCGTTGTTCTACTGTGGTGACCCCTAATGGGAAAACACCAACAGAAGAAGAATATTAAAACAAGTACTTAAAATGGTAGAAATAATTTCAAGACTTTTTTAAGAATTAATTATAATACACATTAATACTTGCAATACCCAACCATTAGACTTTAGTGTCTGGAATAAGGGAATTTTATTGAAGAAAATAAATAAATCAACAGCTTCATGTATTTCATTCTCTTCTTATTCTTTTCTATCTATTGTCTATCATATGCTTTTTAAACATGCAACAATACTGATTACAGACTTTGTAAAAATGTATATGTAGGACTGTTGACATGTGACTTGACTGTGGATCACTTGTGTGGCTTGAGTTATTTTTAATGGAGAAATTATAAAAAAAAAAATATACATGTAGGGTCTATATCACTTCTTCAAATCCAACTTCAGCAAAAGGCTATTCATTGAGCACAAATCAGTGAATGGCCATTCATTGAGAGTACATATCAGAGAATGTTTTTTCCCAGGGAAGTGAGTTAGTTGTGCAAAATATGGAAATTTACACTTTTCCCCACCGTAGTGTGATCTCGGAGTTGGTATATATAAGTAGGGGGCTGTGTGGGGGGCTTTGCCCTTCACTTTGGTAGGTTTGATATACTGTTGTGTGATTGTTGCTCAGTATGTTGGGCAACTAACTCACTTCCATGGAAAAAAAGTTTGCTGATGTGAGCGTTCAGTGAACGGCTGTTCCCTGATTTGTGTTTGATGAATGGCCGTTCACTGAAGTTGGTTTCAATGAAGTAGTATAGACCCATATATATATATATATATATATATATATATATATATATAGAGAGAGAGAGAGAGAGAGAGATATAAATATATACAAAACATATATATCTCTGTTTCTCTCTCTCAGTACACACACACACACACACACACACACACACACACACACACATATCCACTTAATATATTCAGACACACACTTTCTATATACATGTGTATATATATATATATATATATATATATATATATATATATATATATGTGTGTGTGTGTGTGTGTGTGTGTCTGTCTGTTTCTATGCATATGTGTATGTAAATAGAAACAGGTGAACTGGAGAGGGCTTTCTTCATGGCATCATGCAGGATGCTGTGCTCCATATCTAAATAAATGAATTTCAAGGTCTGCACCTTGGGGTTAAAGGAATTGTTGAATTGCTGTTTATGGGTACAACAAAGCTCCTTCACTGACCATTTCCCACTTGTATATTATAGTTCTCTGAGACAGAATTCTCATTTAATTCAGTTTTGGTAAATATTGCCGAATGAGTATTTCTAGGCAAGTGACAGTTGTAAAAATTTTTGCATCTTTAAAATACAGAAAATATGGAAATAGGTGTAGATGAAGTCAAAGACTTATTAGATAGCAGTATGGTTTGTGAGCTTTAGCTGACACTTTACAAGAGAGTTGTTATACTGTATCTTATCTCGGGATGAAATATTTCATGGCTTAAACACAGATTTTATGGCCTCATTGTCTTTTAATTTAGAGTCACTCAAATTTGGAGCTAGAATATATCAGTTTGTGGGCAAAGTACCACACATTTGGGATGCAGGGACATTGCCCCTTGTTAAAACATAACTTTAGGGTTTAGCATTTGAAATTAATCTGAACAGGAAGTGTGGACTTATATACTATAGAACCCAGGAGAAGATAAAAATAAGAGAACATTTTAATACAGTCACGGAGGAGTTGTGCTTGATATGTGTTTATTATTTTATTTTATTATTTATTATTTTACATTTGTTGAGGTTTATTGTAGTTTTCATTATCTTTATTACATACTGGGAACTACTGAGGATGACCCTTCATATGGGTGAAGCTGAAAACTATAAGATACATAGTAGAGAACTGCACGATAACAGTTATCAGCACACATTTTACTTGTACAGGTATCATGCTGTTGGTGAAGGAGGTGGTGGAAAGGCAGCCCAATTCACAAAAGATTACAATGATAATGAAAAATAGACGTGTTTATGTATGGATGTTTTTATGCATTATGTGTCTGTTATCTGTTATTTCCATTTGTTGATTTGTAATCTATGAACCTATGAAATATGTTTAACTGTGTAGATCCATTGGAAAAATTACATGCATACGTTAATTGCTCAGTTAAATAGAACTAGATATAAACATATGAAATATGTTACTAACTGCACATATACATAAACAGAGAAATACAAATCAAGGTACAGTTCATATCTACATGCAAGTAAGCAACCAACTGACAGCATAAATGGAAATCTACCTAAAGAGCCTAATATGAAATATCTTGCCTTCCTTATATGAAATGCAGAACATCAGAACCTTAATATTTAACTTAACAAAATTCCATCATGTTAACAAGCATATGTACAAAAGCATTCAAAACAAAACGATTGAATACAACTGCTTTGATGTATGGGCTCTGCATCACACCCTCAATCTCTGTGTATACTACCTCTGAGGTTGCCCAGTTTCAGGAAAAAGGAAACATTTGTGAAAAACTTGAAACTCAACTTTACTCTTTTATTTTCCTTGAGTCTTGTGTCAGTCAGTAACACACAAAGCTAATTTTAGAATTGTGATATTTCAATATATGACAAGAAACAATAAAATGTAGAGCCGCTATATTACTCATAAAGTTGATATCTACTTACTATCAAACAATGAACATTGGACCATTTATCTATCTATAGTTATGGTTTATTTGATGTAAAGTTCATTTGATCTAAAAACAAAAATAATGAAATAATGGTCCATCTGATCAAATGTTCATTTGATTCAAACCACAAATGACTGAATCTCATTTGATCGAAAAGTATGTTATTCTGTAAAAAATAATCGTTTTGGTTTTAGAGCGTAGGAATTATAATGCAAATTAATGTTAATCAATAGTAGTTCCTTGTCTGTGTGTGTGTGTGTGTGTGTGTGTGTCTGTATGCGCGTGTGTGTGTGTGTGTGTGTGTGTGTGTGTGTGTGTGTGTGTGTGTGTGTGTGTGTGTGTGTGTGTTTGTGTAGGTTAAAATAAATTATTGTGACCAATTATTATTTTTATTGTATTACAATGTTGCATCTGAGGTGTACACAGTCAATTAAAGGCTGCTGGTGAACATGAGTGACTGATCTTGCTGTCATTTGGTTAGGTTATGTGTTCATTATTCTTGCTTTGCAAAACTAGTGTGCTTTTATGTGAAGCCAGCTGGAATACTTTACTGTATCAGTTTTTTATTGCAGTCAGATATTTGAATTGTGCACCTTGAATAAAGTTGATATGATTGATAAATGAGCTTGTGTGCCATAACATACTGGAGTGAGGCAAGTGGTCTTTGTGCCTTGGTCATAACAAGAACCAGAAATGTCAGCTGCACTACATGAATGGGCAAGATTTGAGGGGGGTATTGTCACTTTAGGGGGAAGGTTTGGGACATACCTAAAGATAGGCCATGCCTACTAGCTCACAATCACCTTATGAATGATGCCAGCCAATAAGGATAGGGCCTCCTAGCAATGTTTCAAGCCAGCCTATGTAAGTTCCAGTTACAGTTCCCAGGCTTGTCCTCTACCTGTACCTAGCTAGTGATAAAAACACAAAAGGCTTAAGGTGGCACTAATATCTGCAGTTAGGTAGAGGATAGCTTAAGGGTGGCATGTGTCCACAAAAGTTAGCCCAACCCAGGTAACCTATGCAACAGTCTTGCAGAATATGACAGATAGCTAGATTTCTGTGCAATAAGGTCATACATGGATAGTTGTCTGTTAGTATGCAGTGGTCTAAGCAGTATGTGCAGATGTTTGTACAGTATTGAACAGGGTACCGTGTAAAGCAACATGAAACAGCAAGTCAATAATAACTGACATATGTAAGTAATACTATGGATTGTGAAACTGTAACAATAAACACATACTACTCCTGAACAGTAAAATCAGCTACATTATGTCTTATCAGATGCTATTATGATAGACGTTGCCTTGCTGTAAATTGTAGTTATAGGAAAAGGGAACTGGTGGAATAGCATTCATAGCTGTGGTTAATGTTACTAAAATACCCATGAGCACTTGTTGCATATTTGGAGAAAAGGCTTTATGATTACATAATAAACATGCTGCACAATGTACTGAGAGCAATGACACACACAGATAATATGAAATTTGTTCAATATGTATTAAGTTTACCAGGCAGTGTAATCACATCATATGCAATGAACATGATATCACTATAGTATGCTCTAGCTAGTGCTAGGTCTCTCTGCATTGAACATATGTGCAGTGAACATTATAGCATTGTAATATATTTTAAGCAGCTTTCTGTCTCTTTTGCAATGTGCATTATCACGCTATTTTTATTTTATTTATTTTTATTTAACATTTGTTTACCGGGAAAGTCTGACTGAGACAGAACCCATCTTCATCAGAGGCCTGGAGAAATTTGCTCCAGACCCATGTCTATTCTACAGTATATTCTAATTAGTACTATCTCTTTCTTCATTTGCTGTGTATGTTTGGTAAAACTTAGCATTAAAGAAACATTATGTTATCATATTGCAATAATATTATTTCTGGGTTACATATTGCAGAAAAAAATTGCATGTGCTCTCTGTTAGTTGGGTCCCAGAGCCTTTTTAGTACAATTTGTTTTGGCAGGCAGTTGAAACTAAAGATGTTGCAATTCATACATCTATTTGGAACTATTATATCTGGATACAGAGGTTCTATAGAAAGGTGTTCAGCTTTAGTTTGCATATTACCCATGTGTCCTTGGTAGTTACATGGAATATACACGATATATTAACGTGACTAAATCCAAATGTTTAGTCAAGGTTTACTTTGATGCCTCTATACTTTGATATAGTATATTAGGTGCACACTGTAGAAGCACACAATAACAACACCACAATATCAATGAAAACTGCATATAGTTAAATATAACAATAAAATCATCTTAAGCTTCTATATTTACTGTGATCATTACAATATGGTAGTAGGTGATAGGAAGTCTTTGTAGTCCCAGGTTGTTGTAAGTAGTTGTAAAAGTTAAACATCGTTTTCGGAAAAGCAGTTTAAAGTGGATGATTTGAGAAATACAAGTGGAGAATGGTGACTCTCTACAGCTCACTTCAAATACATGCACATCATAGACTTAAACAGACAGCAATGCACTTGCAGTAACCTAGCATAACATAGCACCAGTAGAATAAAAAGAAAAAAAAAGACAGAGAAGTTCCCCAGTAGTAATCTAGGTATTTTCAATGTGTGTTACATATGCGGTGAGTGTAGTGCATAACTCTACAGTATGTGGAAGACATGCCATAATTACAGCTGTATGTCCTCATGCTTTGAGTACATAGTTCATTTTGTTTTTTTAGGTGATTACTGAACTAACAACTCTAGGGGACATTTTTAAGCCTGGCCATGTTTTCCAGTGTGAGAATCAAACCTGTACCCTGTGTTTGTGAGGTAAACATCTTAACCATTTTGCCAGCTCTCAAACCCCAACTTAGATAACTGATATTATAAGACACTACCTTAACTATGTGACAAAGTCTCCCAGGTAATATGCAAGTGGATGGTTGTGACATCTCTAAGGCATGTAGCAACAGAAAACTGAAAATTTGTTCAGAGCAGCATAAGTGCTTCCCCTACTTTTAGCAGTCATACACTACTGGCAAATGCATCAATCAAACAACATTCTCTGTAAACCACAGTACAAAATACATAAAGTAGTGGTTCATTAGTTAGCTATAACTTGCAAAAAATAATGGCAGAGAACCTATTATTTTACATATCTATAATACTGCACATGTTGTTGCTAAACTGTTTGAGTAAATATAATTCATAGGATCATAGGTTCATAGCAAGTTACTAGGCCACTGGCCCTGAGGCCCTTTAAGCCGTGCCACTAAATTAGCCCATGTTCCTACAAGTCAGCATCCAATGCCCCTGTCCAGCAGGGACACAGGTGGAATCCCAGGGGTGTATTTTCTATTTCCCATCCAATCATCCAAGTTCCTCTTAAAGAGAGATAATGAAGTACTCTGCTTGACATGGATTGGTAGTCTAATCCACAGATGGGGGAGTCTCTGGGAGACAAATTTGTCCCACCAGCAAGCCCTATTGATGTTGCAGACCAAGCTGAGGTTTTGTGTGCAGGTCACACAAATGAGTTTGGCTTGTAGATATGCAGCAATTTCATCAAAGTGGGGTCAGAGATTGCCCTGTATGTCAGACATAGATCACCTCTGAGGAGTCTGTATGAGATGGAGTAGAGGGACAGGGCTTTTAGCCTATCCATGTAGGATAGATTTTTGAAGCCCTGGATTTTCCTGGTCAGGAATCTCTGTGGTCTCTCCAGCTGCTGCATGTGCTTCACGAGGTACAAGCTGAAGGGGGTGTTATACTCAATGATGGGCCTGATAAGGGAGGAATACAGGGACATTATGACTTCCTTTTTCCTGGAAGAAATACCCTTACTAATTAGGTGAGGCATGTAGAAAGCTCTCCGTACAATGGCGGCAACATGGTGGTCAAAACTTAGATTACTGTTAACTTGGGTGCACAGGTTCCTCACACCTGCTTGCATGCTTAAGACATTGTTTTTAATGTGATAATTTGTGGAGATGTCACTTTCCCCAAAGGAGATGATGATGCATTTTCCTGGCATTTAGTTTGAGGCCGTGTTTCTGGCACCAGTCATTTGTCTGGGTGAGACTCTCTTGTAGTATATCTACATCACTAGGGGAGTTGATGACAGTACCCAGCTTGCAGTCATCTGCAGACTTAGTCAACCATAGACCTCTGGTTTTGGCTTGCACCTCAGAGAAGTATATCCCAAACAAAAGGGGCCCCAAGAGCAATCCCTGGGGTATGCTGCTCATTATGGGTGGGTCTACTACTTGAGGTAGCTTCCCCTATTTTGACTGAGTGAGTTCTATCAGTTACCCAGTTAGCTACCCATCTGGTCTCATATGGATTTACGCCAAGCTGGTATAGTTTATTTATTAAGCCTGAGTGGGGAATAGTGTCAAAGGCCTTGAACAAGTCAAGGTAGGCGGCGTGCACCATCTTCCCCTCATCCATGGCTTTGATGACTGACTCAAAGAAGTCTACCAAATTCATCAGGCATGATCTCCTCTTGACAAAACCAAACTGTGTGGGATCAAGCATTTGGAGGTTGCCAATGTCCTTGTTAATGGGATTAATGGGGTTGATGATAATGTGTTCCTTGGCCTTGCAAATCAGGCTAGTTAGGCTGATGGGTCTATAATTGCCTGAATTAGTGGACGCTTCACCTTTGTGCAGAGGGGATGATGGTGTCCGTTCTCCACTTGGCTGGGATGGAACCAGTACTCAAGCTTAGGCTGAGAAGGGTGCCTAATGGTGCTGCCAGTTCCTGCCTGAGTTGATGCAGAATGCAGCCTGGGATGTTATCGGGTCCCATGGAAGCTGTGTTTTTAGCTTTTGAGAGGGCAGTATTGACTTGTTCCCTAGAGATAAGGAATATATCTCATTTTACTTGTGTGCTACTACTGAGAGTACAGTGAGCATCACGTGTCTCTTATAATATATAATATTTCCTGCAAGTATGAAACAAGTACTCATGGTTGGTTGGGTAATATGCTAATCATAACTGTTCATTTCCTTACATATATAACTACATTTTACAGCATAACAATGCCTTTTATACTAGTGTGAGATACTGCTTAGTAAAACTACTCAGGAATAGTATGCCACTATATTGCTACAGTTAATTTGTGTACATAGTAATAGTATTACTGATACTGGTTCATGCATATTAGTAATTGCATTATTACTATGCATGAACCAATATCAACTCTCTGTTACACAATGCATTACACTGTTCAGTATTGTACACACACACACACACACACATGGTCATGTTTCTCAGACTGTCATATATTAGCTATATGTATATCCAGGTAGGAGCATACCACACTGTATTCAGTCTGCAATATTCAAGAAATACCTAACTCTGCTCATCTCTCACTCTGGTATTATGTCCCAAATTGTACATACTCATCTGCAAAACCTTTTTCTTTTTTGTAGATCTGTGGTGGTTTTGTGAGTAGTTATGACTGATAAGGAAGTATGGCTCTCCGTCGACCCTGCGTATGTTATACCACAGTTATACAGCATCACCTGAGTATTTAACCTCACCCCAGGCCAGGGTCACATGCTGATATGGTGTCCTGGAGTCAGGATGCAGAAGAGGAGTAAGACTGGGAGACAGTGCTGTTGGTGATGCAGAGGATGGCTTCACACAGTACTGGGGGGGGCTACAGTGTCAATCCCTAGTGGAGGCTGGGGACAGAACTAGGTAGGTGTGCTTACAAGGAGGGACGGAGGATGAAATGCTGTACATCTCAACTGCATGAACCCCCTGGGTAAACCATAGATCTGCATGAGGGAGGGAGGAACAATGAGTGAGAAAATAAGTAAAAAAGTCCTTTTCCCCTCTGGACAGATGCACAGATTAGCCAAACTCCCAGCTATCTTGTTTTTGTGACCAACCCCAGCACAAACACTGGATTTGAAGTCCGGGAAAAATGGAGGTCAGCAGCTGGTAGACCCTGCAAGGACAGGTGCCTAGGTGCTCTGTGCCAGTAAGAATGAAGGGCAGTGGAGGTGAAGCAAAAATATATATATGTTTATAGAACTATATCTATCGATCTATATCACATATTCAATTAAATACGAACCATAAGTTTAAATTCTTAGCTATCGACAAAGTCAAGCACAAAATTAGAGGGGGTCCTTTTACCCTTAAACTGGAAGAGTTAGAGCTAAAGTGGCAAATTAAACTGGATGCAAGTAATGTCCCTGGTTTAAATGAGATAAACTCTATTAGTAGTATTCTTAAACTGAAGAGTTTACAGAGGTAAAAGGCCTGTTTCAAGGTCTTGTTTCATGTATAAATGGTTATTATGTTCCCATTATTAAAAAAGAGATTAGTCTTTTATATCTATGATTTTTTAGATCTTGTTTTAAAGAGTAATATATTATTTATGTATGACTTGTTTTGTATGGTAAATGTATCTTTAAATAGTTAATGATTTAACTATCCCGCGTTTTTTGGTTCTAGTGACTATTTAAATGACTTATATTGTGCATTGACTATTTCTGAAGAAGTTTGCTATTTGGCAGATGAAAAGCGCTTAAAAGTTATTCATTGTGTGGATTTTATTAAACGAAGTGTGCGGATTCTGCTGTTGTTGGGACTTGTTTTTTGTTTTTATCAGTTTCTTGTGCCTTGTTGCTTTTATATATATATATATATATATATATATATATATATATATATATATATATATATATATATATATACATACACACACACACACACACACACACATATATATATATATATATATATAAAATAATATAAAATGGAATGAAGTGTAATTTATAATCGAAGATATGTATGTATACACATAGTTCAAAATTGATCAACCTGAGTCCTCAGACATATGGACATAGCACTGTCACTGAGGAGTGTATGTGTGGGAACACACCCAAGTACCTTGACATGAGGATATAGCACTATCACTGAGGAGTGTATGTGTGGGAACACATCTGATTCCCTGACATACAGACATAGCACTGTCACTGCGGAGTGTATATGTGGGAACATCTCAGAGTCCCTTGATGTAAGGACATAGCAGAGTCACTGAAGAGTGTATGTGTGGGGACATCCCTGAGTCCCCTGACATAAGGACATAGCATTGTCACTGAGGAGTCTATGTGTGACAACACATCTGAATCCCTTGACATAAGGACATAGCACTGTCACTGAGGAGTGTATATGTGGGGGCACATCTGAGTCCCCTGACATAAGGACATAACACTGTCACTGAGGAGTATATATGTGGGAACACACCCGAGTCACCTGACGTAAGGGCATAAAACTGTCACTAAGGAGAGTATGTGTGGGAACACACCTGAGTCACCTGACATAAGGATGTAGCACTGTCACTGAGGAGTATATATTTGGGAACACACCCAAGTCTGCTGACATAAGAACATAACATTGTCACTAAGGAGTGTATGTGAGGGAACACACCTGAGTCCGCTGACATAAGGACATAGCACAGTCATTGAGGAGTGCATGTGTGGGAACATACCTGATCCCCTGACATAACAACAGGGCACTGTCATTAAGGACTGTATGTATGTATGTATGAGAATACACCTCAGTCCCCTGACTTAAGGACATAGCACACTCACTGAGGACTGTATATGTGGGAACACACCTAAGTCCCCAGACATAAGGACATAGCACTGTTGCTAAGGAGTATATGTGTGGGAACACATCTGAGTCCCCAGACATAAAGACATAACAGTGTCAATGAGGAGTGCATGTATGGGAACACACCTGAGTCCCCCAGACATAAGGACATAGCACTGTTGCTAAGGAGTGTATGTGTGGGAACACATCTGAGTCCCCAGACATAAGGACATTGCACCGTTGCTAAGGACTGTATGTGTGGCAATAGACCTGAGTCCCATGACATAAGGACATAGCAGTGTCACTGAGGAGTGCATGTGTGGGAACACACCTGATCCCCTGACAAAACAGCAGGGCACAGTCATTAAGGAATGCATGTATAAGAACACACCTGAGTCCCCTAACATAAGGACATAGCACTATTATTGAGGAGTGTACATGTGGGAACATAACTGAGTCCCCTGACATAAGGACATAGCACTGTCACTGAAGAGTATACGTGTGGGAGCACATCCGAGTCACCTGACATAAGGACATAGCACCATTGCTAACGAGTGTGTGTATTTGTGGCAATAGACCTGAGTATCCTGACATAAGGACATAGTATTGTCACTGAAGAGTGCATGTGTGGGAGCACACCTGATCCCCTGACATTACAACAGGGCACTGTCATTAAGGAATGTATGTATGAGAACACACCTGAGTCCCCTGACATAAGGATGTAGCACTGTCACTGAGGAGTGCTTATGTGGGAACACACCTGATCCCCTGACATAACAACAGGACACTGTTATTAAGGACTGTATGTATGAGAGCACACCTGAGTCCCATGACATAAGAATATAGCACTGTCACTAAGGAGTGTATGTGTGCAAACACCCCTGAATCCTCTGACATAAGGACATAACACTGCCACTGAGAAATGCATGTGTGGGAACACACCTGAGTTCCCTGACATAAGGACATAGTACTGTCACCGAGGAGTGTATATGTGGGAACACCCCTGAGTCCCCTGACATAAGGACATAACATTGTCACTGAGGAGTGTATGTGTGGGAACACCCCTGAGTCCCCTGACATAAAGCCATAGCACTGTCACTGAGGAATGCATGTGTGGGAATACACCTGAGTTCCCAGACATACGAACATAACACTGTTACTGAGAAATACATGTGTGGGAACGGGTCTACTTTGTTTCATTGAAAACTCATTTCACTGAATTTCATTTCACCCTCACCAAATCTCTGAAAGCTCAAATTACTGAAAACTCATTTCACAGAATCTCATTTCGCTGAAGTGAATACTGGCACTGTGTAGAGTACTGTAAGGCAAGTAAACAGTATATGCTCTTTTCGCCACTGTAGTGTGATCCTTTACTTCAGTATCTTCATTAGATGATTTAAAATAGGATATCAAGTTCCAGCCCGCATCTGATGAAGTTAAGAAATGAAAACGTATGGTTTGAATGTTAATGTGCTTGGGTGGATTTAATAAAAGGGATTTTTGAAGTATTTTCGTTTCCATGCTGTGTGACTACTCTGAGAATTAAGTAACTGAACATTTTTCTGCTGACTGGGAGCTTTATTGTACGTCTCTAGGCTTCGTTTTTCTTTTGTGTTTACTGTTTTTTGTGGAGCCCTTGCGCTTTCGTTGGGATTTACAATACAGGCACATTAAGACTAGTAGGTATATACAGTACTATGTTGTCACACTTCTTAGTACATTTTGTACATAGTAGATTTATAAATTTTGAGCATGCATTTATTTAGCATTTATAGCTACAATATTTTACAGTTACGCTTTCAAATTATCACATTAGAATTAGAAACTTGGTGGGAAAAGTGGTTGCTTATATCTTTGTCTTTACCCAGGGGTGTTACAGGAGCATAGCCAGTTGTTTGAAAGGTTGTTATTGAGGAGTTTTTAAATTGTGTAGTAGGGGTATTGGATGTGAAGGTGGCTGGTAGAGAAAGTTCCAGAGTTTGGAGATGTAGTAGCTAAAGAGAGATTTCCCTGCTTTGTTTTTATATTTGGTGACTTCTAGGTTAAGGGTGCTAGATAAAGTTCTTGTTGTGGTGTGAGGTCGTATAAGATGTTGGAGGGCTGGGATGCTGTCTGGGTAGTAGCATAGCTTATGTGCTAGTGACTGTTGATTAAGTTGAAGTAGTAGAGTGTTATTTTCACAAGTCCAATATACAAAAGATAATGGATGCTCTAACCTTTTTTACTGTTCCAGCAACAGCATAATGGCACAATGTTTTGCCTTATCTTAAGCAGACTAAACAGTAAGAGCTTAATTGTGGATGATATAGTATTGGTTGAATGTCTCAGCACTGCACAGTTTTGGATGCAGAATGTTTAACTCGCTAATGCTTTGGCACAACACTGTAGAATAAGTAAGGGTACTTACGTATTATCGGTTTGGAACCTGGTTGCGATACTACATAAGTACCAAGAATTCTCTTGCAGACAGTGAATAACATCCAGCTAATTAGTGGGAAGAGTTGAGAAATAACATTCCTCATTTAACTACAGATATTTAGAAGCATCTTTATTAAGCTGTAGTGCTTGTTTGAATTGCTGTTCTCTGCCTGACTATTGCTGATCTCTATCTGCATTTGATTTTGAATTGAAGTTATTCATTTAAGGTTTGGTTATTTGTATTTTTTTATCTCTTTCTTATATTGCATTTTGTTTTGTTTTAAGTGTTTTTGTTCTTGTTGGAGTTTGAAGAGGTCTCAGCTAGAGTAATTTAGAAAAGAATTCTGTTGCAGACAGTGAATTTGATTTGTCTGACTCAACTGCACTTCTGCTGTTGTACTTTCAAACTTAGTGGCTTTTGAGTTGCCCACCCTTACTATAAATCTGATTTTGGACACTTCTTATCATGTCTTATCTCATCAACTTATTGTGCCGTACACTGAGAGATCAACTGGGAAGCCCCTTCCCGTCTCTTACACTTGAATTATCTTCTGTTTCCTACCTTCTTCCCACTTACTAATAAAAAAATTGCACTTTCTTCAGTTGCTTTTACTGTATTCGTGCTTCTTCCTACTTTATTTAGCTTTTTTCTGTATGTTCTTAAACTGCTCAGTTTCATTTAATGTGCTGCATTTATTACTGCTTGTTAGTAGCCTAATTACATTGTGACTGTTATTCTAAGCCTCTTAATTCTGATTTAAGCACTTGGGCTTCAAACCAGTTATTTTACATTAGGAAGGTTTGTAGTCTACACTGTTGTAGAGGCAAAGGTAGCCTCCACCCTTCTGAGCTAGGAATTGCTGGTGAAGGCTTAGTGTCTTTGCTTTGGTTTAAGCACTTGGGCTTCACACCAGTTATTTTACATTAGGAAGGTTTGTGGTCTGCACTGTTGTGGCATTACCATCAAGACATATTTTTTAAACACTAGAGGATCTAGTTTGCACATAACTGAGCATTGCTTGGTCAAGTTCCTTGTCTTATTTACCTATTCAATATTTTAATTTCTCTCACTCCTCCTTAGTAGATAACTAGCCATGAATATGCACTTCCTGACTCTCTCTCTGTGACCAGTCTGGTTGATATGGTATTCTGAGACATTGTAGCAATTGCCTCATGCACCGACTATCCACTTATTCCTCATAAAACAGATAAAGTATGTGACAGGTGTAAATACACTTTAACTCTGGAGGCAAGCCTCTCTCATACAACCAAAACTAATCTTATAGAGGTTGTCAAGGACACTTGCACCACACCTACTGCACAAGATAAATACCCTACACATAAAATTACTTATGTTGAGGCACTTACAAGTAACCTTCCTAAAACACTAACACCTCCTGCACAGCACAAAGAAAGGGTCCTCAGCCATCATGTAAACACTCCATTAAAATACCTTCACAGCTACACATGGTAACACTGTATCCAGTACATCTACTGCTAAGCCATTAAGGCAAACCAGCACACAGCCAAATTATTGGTCATTGGTGATTCTATAACGAGGCATGCTGACGACCCCCTCACCAGACTGAGAAAGGAGATGGTCATGGTTAGTTGTCTTTCCAGGGCTAGGATCCATCAAGTCACATGGGCACTCAGGTAACTGAACCACAGGTACCAGTATGACTCTGTCATAGTCCATGTGGGTGTTAATGACCGGAGATCTACCTTCCTTGACTATATGAAGTAAGACATGATCAAGCTTGCTTGTGTGTCTCAAGGAGGTATAAGCCTAGCATTGAGCGGCATACTACCTTATCCAAGGATGATGTCACATTACCAGCAAAAATTGATTGATTTTAACAATTGGTTTAGCTTCTGGTGTCAGTCCAAGGGGGACGCCCTGGGAGGGCAAGTTTGACAGGACATGCTACTTTGCCAGGGATGGTTTGTGCTTATCCTCTCCTGGCTTTCACATATTGGGAAAGACCATTACTACCCCCATAGTGCCTTTTTTAAGCAATGCCAATTGATAAACCTCACAACTTAACTGAACCAGTGAAGAGTTATTTGAAGGTGGTACTGCTCAATGCTAGACATCTTAACAAGCAACTCCACTCCCTGCAAGCATTCCTCTCCCTGGAGAGTGTAGACATCTGTGTAGTAACGGAGACATGGTTTAAAGTCACAGAGAGTACTCCAGCAATGCAAGGTTATAAAGCCTTTCACACATTTAGACCAGCTATTGCAGAGGAGGGAATTAAAGATGGTGGAGTGTTAGTATATATTAAAACCAACCTCATATGTCCCCCTCCATGTTCCAGGAAATCCATGCTACCTATACTAGAGTCCCTCACCATTCAACTCAATACAATATTCTTGTGGGAGCTCAACTATCTCTCTATAGATTGGGAATCCTACACCACTTCTAATACACAAGCCCAAAGATTCCTAAACTTCATTAATACCAACATACTGGAACACTTGATCCATTCTCCTACCAGGGGTACAAACATCCTTGACCTTGTACTCATGAACATGGGAGGGGTCGATATTCCTCACCTAATGTAATGTCTTCACTCATGACTATAAGGCAGTATTATTTGAAATAAAAATTAAATCTGAGTATCCAGCAAAACCAAAAACCTTCAGGAACTATTCCAAGGCTACCCTTTCTACTAAGTGACACCTTGGCTAAATTCCAAGCACCCACAAACCCAGTAAACATCATAACATATGCTGAGCTATTTACAAAATCTATGTACAGCCATATTGATAGCTGTATAGAGTGAACTGTGCCTACTAGTATTAAGAACTAGACAAACTCAAAAGACAAGCCACCCTGGTAGAATCACAATATCAATTGGTTATACAACAAAAGAAAAAAATCTTGGCCAAGCATACAAGGAACAAAGCCATACATACTAAAAGACCCATGACTAATTTAAAGAGGCAGCTAAGAGGGTTAATTAATATTTCAAAGGCTAAATGTGAAGAAAAAAATAGCTTGTCAGGCAAAGGACAATCACAAAGCTTTATACAGCTATGTCCATAACCTCACGGGAAATACACAAAGATGTGCAATGCTTATTGTAAATGGCATCACCCATATCAAACTGGAGGCCACTGCCAACCTTTTGGCTGACAGGTTCAAGTCATATTTCTCCCCCCACTTTCCCCCAGTAGTCCAAAGGAAATACCACATACCACAATCCTCTCAACTATTACTAGGGATCAGTTCATCAATGTACTTTCCAAGGTCAAAAACATTGCATTGATGGACCCTGATAACATCCCAGGATGTTTAATAAGTAGTATGAAACATGACCTCTCTAATCTACTTGAATCACTTTTCATCTGGAGCCTACAGTCAGGTTTTGAGCCTAAGGAATGGAGGATGGTTGCAATCATTTCCCTGCACAAAGGAGGTCCAACCACTGATCTGGGTAACTACAGACCCATAAGTCTTATGATATGTAAGGCCATGGAAAGAATCATCATGGTTGTGATAAATTTGCACATAGGTAACCTGCAAATGCTGGATCGATCATAGTTCAGCTTTGTTAAAGGAGGATCATGCTATTAAATCTGATGGACTTTTTTGAGAGAGTCACCAAAGCACCAGATGAAGGTAAGACTGTGCACACAGCTTACTTCGAACTGGCCAAAGCTTTTGATACAATACACCCCTCAGGCATTATAGGCAAGCTTATTAATTTAGGTATAAACCCTTTTATCATCCAATGGATAGCCAACTGGCTCACTGACAGGACCCAGAAGATCAAAATAGGTGAGGCCACTTCCACCAAGAGGTCAGTTACTTGCGGAGTCCTCCAGGGTTTGGTACTGGCCCTGCTCCTTTTTGGCATCTATTTCTCCAAAATGGAAGCAAATGCTGAAGGTTTATGGATGACTAAGTTTGCAGATGATTGCAAACTGGAGGTTATTATTGACTCACCTGCAGATACTAGCATTCTTCAAGAAAGTCTATCTATGACTAATAAATGGTGCCAAAGCCATGGTCGTAAATGCAATGCTAAGAATCAAAAGGAGGATATTCCATGGATCAGTCTCTTTGATTGGGTAAAGAACCTTTCATGTCTCTAGTTTGTATTAATTCTTCAGTAATCATGGCCATTTGTTGTAGGTCTTCTCTCATACAATCTTCCATGTCTTGGCTGGATGTCTTTGTCTTCCCTTACCTTCTTCCAGACACTCCCAAGTCTGCTTTACCAAATTCTTTTCTGCTTACCTGCACATGACTGAACCATCATAATCTGTCTTTTTACTTTCTCTGCAACTGGGGCTACTTTGGCTTGTGCTCTGATGTCATCAATTTATCATCTCAGTTCATCATCGGTTCCATAAGGTACATCCTACTACTCATCTCAGACACTCCATCTCAGAAACTTCATCTGAAGCTTCCTCACGTGCTCTACCTTCACTGCCTAGACCTCTATGCCATACAGTGGCACTGGTCACATCATTGTTTTGTACACCTGACTTTTTTTTCCCTGCATCCCCATGTCTCACCTTACTTGTGTGCTAACTCTAAACCTGCCTTTGCTCCTGATCTAAGCCCAACACATTGCCTTACCAAATACATATATGTATGGGTAGCACAGTGGTGCACCAGAAAGTGTTGTTGCCTTTCAGCAAGAGGTTCTCTGGTTCACTTCTTGGCTGGACTGTCTTCTGTGTGGAGTCTGTATATCCTTCCTCTGTTCACATAGGTTTTTTTTCAGGTGCTCTGTTTTCCTTCCACATTCCAAAGACATGTAGTAGCTGGATTGGACACTTTAAATTGGCTATAGGTGTGATTGAGTGTATGTGTAGTATGGGAGAACAACAGCAGGGCTAGTCAATCGGCAGAGTGAACATTGGATGTAGAAGATTATCACTGTTGAAGTCACAACCTAACCCCATGTGTGAAAATTGGAAAAGGGGGTTATGGACAGATGGAAAACACACACACACATATGTGTGTTTGTATGTGTAAATATGTCAGTATGAGCCTAAGACATGTTGGTATAATATTAAGACCATTGTTTCACCCCCCCACCTTATTCATGTGTGCTAACCCTAACCCTGCCATTGCCCCTAACCCCAGCCAGACACATTACCTTAACAAAAACCCTTTCGCTAACACTATTATGAAACACATATTACACAATGACCCCCCATTAATATTCAAAAACGTGCACGCTGATTGGTCAGCGTGCACGTTGTAAATCAGTTATAGTAATGGAAAAAGGTCCGGTCACCTGGACTTTTTCCATTACTATAACTCTTTTTTTAAGTAACGGAGAATGCAAGATCTCCATTGCTTCATACTGTCTCGCTATGTTAAACGAATTTAACATAGCGAGACAGCTTTAAAAAAAGCAACGGAGATTCTCCGTTGCTTTTTTTAAAGCTGTCTCGCAATGTTAAACTCCTTTAACATAGCGAGACAGTTTGTAAAAAGCAACGGAGATCTTGCTTTCTCCGTTGCTTTTTTCAAAACTGTCTCGCTATGTTAAATGGGTTTAACATAGCGAGACAGCTTTAAAATTGCTTTTTTTAAAGCTGTCGCGCTATGTTAAACCTATTTAACATAGCGAGACAGTTTGTAAAAAGCACTGAGATCTTGCTTTCTCCGTTGCTTTTTTCAAAACTGTCTCGCTATGTTAAATGGGTTTAACATAGTGAGACAGCTCTCCATTGCTTTTTTTAAAGCTGTCTCGCTATGTTAAACCCATTTAACATAGCGAAACAGTTTGTAAAACGCAACAGAGATC
This sequence comes from Protopterus annectens, assembly GCF_019279795.1. Lineage (NCBI taxonomy): Eukaryota > Metazoa > Chordata > Ceratodontiformes > Protopteridae > Protopterus > Protopterus annectens. The sequence goes on from NC_056727.1 coordinate 186,327,133, forward strand.
TTGCTTTCTCCGTTGCTTTTGCCCACAGCTCTGATGTACTGCGTAGGCATATGCATGCGCAGTACATCAGAACTGCCGCAGAATACCAGACAGCTGCGGAAGGGCAGCAAGGAGGCATTATACAATGCCATTATTTAAGAAAAGTAATTATTTTCTTAAATAATGTCATTGTATAATAGCAATAACCCCCTTCTGGGTGTGGGTAATGCTGGATTTACCCACGGTTGGCTTTGTTTGGCCACTCTGGCTTCGCTCTCATGACCAAACCACACCAACCGTTGGTAAATCCATCATTACCCACACCCAGGCGTGGGTTATTGCTATAATAACTCACACACATTGCATATACACCAGCACACATACATAACTAAAAAATGCATAAATTATGATGCAGAGCATTCATCTGCGCTGTTGGAAGGGTAGTGTAATGTGGTGACTGCATTTAGCTTTGTTTGTGAAAGGGTTAATTTTCCAAACTACTCTTGCGTATACTAGTAACAGAACCTAAGGTGGAAGTGAGACACTTGCAAACACAACAGATAAAATGTAGTTAGTCAGACAAAAGAGTATCTGAAGATAATGCAGGGAAGGGATCCTCATTGTGAAGTACATTTCAAAAGTGTGTACAAATTTTTTGAGTGTAGCTGACTGAAAACTCCAGGGAGAGTGTTTCAGAACTGCGCGCCTTGCATGTTGCCAAGAGTTGGTAACTGCCTTGTGTCAAAGATATTTGGAGTTGCTGTATCCTGAAGAGCCTGGGACAGTGGTGCTTTCCCCATTAGCTGACAAATAAGAGGAAGGTGGTGAAATAAAAAACATTTTTTCCAAATAATTGTGATAAAAAACCGAAGGACTGTTTGATGTCAGAGAATAACGGTAAAGGGACTGCTGAAACAGGAACATGAATAAAGCTAGCATATTATGTTTAACTACCTTTACAATAAAGATCCTGTGATGAGCTTTTTTATTAAATTCAACATTGCAGTATTAATTGTTGGTTTCCACAGACATTAAAATGCTGCATATTACTTTATGTCACAGCTTCTCTTGGAAAACTATGTTTTCCCCCATGATGTGTTTTAATATCTTACTTCTGATTTACTATAAAGTAAAATACAGAGTGCCACAGTTCTAGTCATAAATTTCCCCATTCTATCACCTCATTAGGTATCTCAGAATATGGTTTGTCAGCATACAGTAGCAACAAATTGCTAACAGTGTGACACCCTTGCAATTTTTTTTTCATTTTTTTTATTCAGCAGTACAATCTCAATTGCTAGTATTTGCATGTTTCCATCATGATGAGGTAAAGAACTTCAACAAGGTTTTCGCAGCTTGGACACTTAAGACAAGCTCTCACAAATAACCCTTGGTGGATAATCTTATAGAATTTCAAGTACTGATAATGTGTGTCTTTACCATGGTAAAAATAATTCATATACAAACATATGCTTTTAGTTATAAAGGAGATTAACTCTAACAACTATTTTTGTTTAGTTAGTTGTTATGTGGGATATAACATCAAACAATGCATATGAATGACTATTTTTAAACATTCCAACATTTCTGCAATGACACAAATGCATTAACACACGTTAATAACAAAGGCATGCTTTTGAATGTACATTTTCACTGGTCAGGTTTACTATCAGCACTTTGATCTAGCAGCAAATTAATTGTGCCGTCACTTCTAAACTATTAGTCTTTCATTTTCAACCTGAGAAAAGGGTATACCCATGTTCCAAGCATTGCACCTGTATATTTTTAAATGTGCAGTATTTGAAAGATGGCTGCATGCTTGATTGACACTTTACTTCAGGAAGAATGCAGACATTGTATAGGGGTAAAGTACAATCTGGAGGAAGAAGTCCTGACAAAAGTAAACACAGCCTGCAAGAGTTACTGTTATATTAAAATGCTGCTGAATGTACAAATGTGATATGGTTTTAAACACAATGGAATTTCAGTACTCATATTCAGAATAGCTTGCAAGTACATGGCTGCCATGCTGTACAAGCTGAAGCGGAGAAAGTTGTCACTAACAACAAAGACAAATTTTAAACATCCTAAAAAAATATTTTAATCAAGCAATAACCGATGAGTGGGTGTGGGTATATGAGGATTTACCCATTGTTGGAGTGGTTTGATCACAAGGGCGAAGCATGAGTGATTAAACAAAGCCAACCATGGGAAAATCCTCTGAGTCTTACGTTCCCATGTTTACACAGTACATCATTGCTGTTTAATAGAAGCAACAGAGAAAAAAGAATCTCCATTGTTTTTTTTTTTACTATTAAATTTGGACAGCTCAGATGTACAAGAGTCTGCTGAGACAATGCAGAAATACAAGAAAAATCAGGTACATTTCTTTAGTTTTACAAAACATACATAATTTTTCCATTATTTGGTCTGCCCCGGGTTACATATCTCTCAACCTCTTAGCTTAAGAAATGTGGACAAAGCATTAAACAATGGGGGCTCAAAGATCTCCAAATAGGTGCAGATTGTAAATGCTGCTCTTATAAACTTAGAAAGCTGCTAGAAAAACAGGATGTGTGTTTGCGTGCATTGTCTGAAGGATATGAAGACTGAAACTGAAATGTATGTTATTATTTAGTGACTTTGCTTCGTAGAGATTTGTCAGAAAACCACAAAGTTAAGAGGAACAAACAAGAAATATGAGGCCAAAATCTGGTCTTTCTGTGAAAATCTGGACAGGTGAGGGGTATATGTCCGTAGCATGTATGAATGGAAAAAACGTCTGGCAGCTCAATGGTACTTTAGCGAACAGACTTTTTTCTATTGGAATATGCTTGATTTACAATAGGTATGCAAGTTAGTCTGTCCAATGAGAGTGCCCTTTTTTGAATGATAATGATCTATCATTGTATAATCTCCCTTACTGAATGTGCAGTAGGGTAGAACGCCAGAGAATGTGCATATTCATTGCTTATCACCTAGTGATGGCTCATGGTACTGACTACTTGGCTGCAGTCGTACCAGTCAAAATAAAAGTGTCAGAACATGATGTTATTTCAAGAAAAATATAATTTTCTGACAGTTGTGCTCCATTTGAAAAATAGTCAACATTCTGTTCCTGGGCTGGTGAATCAGTACAATGGGTATGCTAGTGTGATGTGCAATTTTTTTACTTCAGTTTTAAAAAACTGTCTTACTTTTCTCAGCTATGTTCTGAAACAGCCCAGAATTAGACCTACTCAAAATGGAGAATAAAGTGATTATGACTTATTACAGGCCCTCATGCAGTTTAGAGAGTGGTAGAATAGTGCACCAGAGAATAGGGACTGATCTGCTGTATGAAGTAGTAAGGAACCATTCTATTGCCTCAGGCTGCATCAGGTGACTGGTTTTCCAAGTTATTGCTGATAGACAATATAATGCTCCTAAACAAGCTATATTGACCTGCTGTGTACATCTCTGAGGTTTGATTGTGAGGAAGGTTAAATAAATAACGACCACACTGCCACTAGCCTCCACACAAACTATAGTTACCATCTCTGCAGACCTCTGAGCAGGGCCAATTTAGGCTAGGTGGAGCCCACAGCAGAGATTGAGGATGGGTACCCTCAAATGTGGCTTTGCAAATAAGCCTGATTCAAAATCCTCTTATACATTGATGGTCTAAGGGAGAAAACCAGAGCACTTGAATAAAACCCACACAGAAATATGGATTATAAGCAGACTCCACATAGAAAGAATCTCAACCAAGAATTCAGTCAGAGAACAAAGCTCTGTGATATGGCAATGCTACTTAAAGCACTATTGTGCCAGTGATCATCTGTTACCACACATGTGTACCCATATTACCACATGTGGACTCTTACTATGTACAGTGCTTATGTCTGACTGTGATGGAAAATGAAAATAATTGTGGTTACCTTGTTACATTTGTATATCCTCCAATACACACAGGCACACACAGTTATTTCATTCACAAACAGCCCACATGACCAGCAAGTGCTGACACTTTACTGGCCATAAACATCTGAGATGTCTGATTGTGTTAAAAATGGACACAGCAAAATATTCTGGCTTGCTTCATATAAATGTTCACTAGTTCTGCAAAACAGAACAATGACTGTCTAACTTAGGCAAATGCCAATGGGGTTGGTCAAATTAATGCACAGACAGTGTCAATATTCAGCAATTATAGTTACTTTGTTTACTGCACATACCTTGGATGTTTCTTTGTGTTACAAAAAATGGCCATAATAAATAATTTTTATTTATTTGTCTAACATTTGTTTACTGGAGAAGTCCGACTGGCCAAATTTGTGCATTTTCAGTGGAGGTTCTGGGAGAAAATTTCCGCATAATAACAGCATAACAGTCAGTATTTAAAACAATAGTGAAACAATCAGAGAAATTATAGTAATAAATCACATAACATTATCACAGTTCAAGTTAGTAATAAAGCTAACAGGATCACTTAGTAACACATATTTTGACAGTTACACTTACTATCAAGAAATCATTCAGTTGAGTAGTGTCTCAGAGATACAACAGCTTAATATACAATGGAGTAGTGTCTCAGATATATCTGTTTGGTACTGTAAATTGTTATGCTTAATGTCGTTATAAGCACATGGGATCAGTAAGCAAACAGAGATATACTGAAAGTGGGGAGTAGGCAGAGAGAGGGTGAGGATGGGAGTAAGTAAGGTATTCAGTAAGCATAGAGGTATACTGAAAGTGGAGAGTAGGGAGAGAGAGGGTGAGGATGGGAGTAGGTAAGGTATTCAGTAAGCATAGAGGTATACTGAAAGTGGGGAGTAGGGAGAGAGAGGGTGAGGATGGGAGTAAGTAAGGTATTCAGTAAGCATAGAGATATACTGAAAGTGGGGAGTAGGGAGAGAGTGGGTGAGGATGGGAGTAGGTAAGGTATTCAGTAAGCAAGAGATATACTGAAAGTGGGGAGTAGGGAGAGAGTGGGTGAGGATGGGAGTAGGTAAGGTATTCAGTAAGCATAGAGGTATACTGAAAGTGGGGAGTAGGGAGAGAGAGGGTGAGGATGGGAGTAAGTAAGGTATTCAGTAAGCTAGAGATATACTGAAAGTGGGGAGTAGGGAGAGAGTGGGTGAGGATGGGAGTAGGTAAGGTATTCAGTAAGCATAGAGGTATACTGAAAGTGGGGAGTAGGGAGAGAGGGTGAGGATGGGAGTAAGTAAGGTATTCAGTAAGCATAGAGATATACTGAAAGTGGGGAGTAGGGAGAGAGAGGGTGAGGATGGGAGTAAGTAAGGTATTCAGTAAGCTAGAGATATACTGAAAGTGGGGAGTAGGGAGAGAGAGGGTGAGGATGGGAGTAAGTAAGGTATTCAGTAAGCATAGAGGTATACTGAAAGTGGGGAGTAGGGAGAGAGGGGGTGAGGATGGGAGTAAGTAAGGTATTCAGTAAGCTAGAGATATACTGAAAGTGGGGAGTAGGGAGAGAGAGGGTGAGGATGGGAGTAAGTAAGGTATTCAGTAAGCATAGAGATATAGTGAAAGTGGGGAGTAGGGAGAGAGTGGGTGAGGAGGGGAGTAAATAAGGTATTCAGTAAGCATAGAGATATACTGAAAGTGGGGAGTAGGGAGAGAGAGGGTGAGGATGGGAGTAAGTAAGGTATTCAGTAAGCTAGAGATATACTGAAAGTGGGGAGTAGGGAGAGAGAGGGTGAGGATGGGAGTAAGTAAGGTATTCAGTAAGCATAAAGATACAGTGAAAGTGGAGAGTAGGGGGAGAGGGTGAGGATGGGAGTAAGTAAGGTATTCAGTAAGCATAAAGATACAGTGAAAGTGGAGAGTAGGGAGAGAGAGGGTGAGGATGGGAGTAAGTAAGGTATTTATTAAGCATAAAGATACAATGAAAGTGGAGAGTAGGGAGAAAGGCTGAGGATGGGAGTAAGTAAGGTATTCAGTAAGCATAAAGATACAGTGAAAGTGGAGAGTAGGGAGGAGAGGGTGAGGATGGGAGTAAGTAAGGTATTCAGTAAGCATAAAGATACAGTGAAAGTGGAGAGTAGGGAGAAAGGCTGAGGATGGGAGTAAGTAAGGTATTCAGTAAGCATAAAGATATAGTGAAAGTGGAGAGTAGGGAGGAGAGGGTGAGGATGGGAGTAAGTAATGTATTCAGTAAGCATAAAGATACAGTGAAAGTGGAGAGTAGGGAGGAGAGGGTGAGGATGGGAGTAAGTAAGGTATTCAGTAAGCATAAAGATACAGTGAAAGTGGAGAGTAGGGAGAGAGAGGGTGAGGATGGGAGTAAGTAAGGTATTCAGTAAGCATAGAGATATACTGAAAGTGGGGAGTAGGGAGAGAGAGGGTGAGGATGGGAGTAAGTAAGGTATTCAGTAAGCATAGAGATATACTGAAAGTGGGGAGTAGGGAGAGAGAGGGTGAGGATGGGAGTAAGTAAGGTATTCAGTAAGTATAAAGATACACTGAAAGTGGAGAGTAGGGAGAGAGAGGGAGAGGATGGGAGTAAGTAAGGTATTCAGTAAGCATAAAGATACAGTGAAAGTGGAGAGTAGGGAGAGAGAGGGAGAGGATGGGAGTAAGTAAGGTATTCAGTAAGCATAAAGATACAGTGAAAGTGGAGAGTAGGGAGGAGAGGGTGAGGATGGGAGTAAGTAAGGTATTCAGTAAGTATAAAGATATACTGAAAGTGGGGAGTAGGGAGAGAGAGGGTGAGGATGGGAGTAAGTAAGGTATTCAGTAAGCATAGAGATATACTGAAAGTGGGGAGTAGGGAGAGAGGGTGAGGATGGGAGTAAGTAAGGTATTCAGTAAGCATAGAGATATACTGAAAGTGGGGAGTAGGGAGAGAGGGTGAGGATGGGAGTAAGTAAGGTATTCAGTAAGCATAGAGATATACTGAAAGTGGGGAGTAGGGAGAGAGTGGGTGAGGAGGGGAGTAAGTAAGGTATTCAGTAAGCATAGAGATATAGTGAAAGTGGAGAATATGAAGAGAGAGGATTAGGAGGGAAGAAATGGGTTCAGCCTGGTGAGGAGCAGGAGCACAATCAGTTGTCATTTAGGTGGGACTTTAGCAGATTTTTAAAGTGCGTTAGGTTTGCTGTATTCAGTATGTTCTGGGAGGGGGGGTGGAGTTCCATGATTTAGTTATGTAGTTAGAATATAGTGAGTCTCCAAAGCTGTTGTTGGATTTTGTAACTTCGAGTGGTAATTTTTTTGACGATCACAGAGTCCTGCTATTGAGATAGGCTTGTACTAGGTCCTGTAGGGATGGACATTTGTTGGGTAGGTAAACTATAGAATGGGTTGCGGTAAGTTGGTTTAGGGTTAGTAGGTATGGCAGCTCTAGCCATTTGAGTTGTTTCAGAGCAAGACAGTGATGGGTTCTGTGGGGCAGGTTTGCAGCAAACCTGCTATCTTATGGTAGCATGATTCAAGTTTGCTTAAGTTTGATTTTTTGAAGATAGTAAATATAGGGGAGGCGTAGAGTAAAGTAGATAGTAGGTGGGCCCTGGAAACAGCTTGTCTGGAAGAGTTTGTTAAGAAAGGTTTTATTCTGTAAAGGGAACATAACTTATTGGAGCCCTTTTGATGGCATAAAATACATTTGTCAAATTTGAACTTATCATCTACAATGATACCTAGTAGCTTGGTTTGTGAGGTGGGTTTAATTAGAGTGTGGCTGGATGAGGTAATTGTAAAGTCATGGTGGAGGGAGTTTGTTTTGTGGCATTGGTTAGGGAACAACATTAGTTTGGCTTTGTTGGGATTACGGATGAGCTGGTATTTTTCTAAGAAAGACTCAATGCCAGTAAAAGATTTTTGAGTATTGTCTTGTAGTTGTTTTAGGGTAGGTGCAGTGCAGATGACAGTGGAATCATTTGCATATTGTATGATGGAAGCAAGGTTAGTAGCTTTGTGTAGGTTATTGGTCAGATCTGTGAAGAGCAGAGGTCCAAGAAAGCCTTGTGGAATACCTACTGCAATGGGAAGTGGGGAGAAGAGGTCATCATGCCATTTGACTGATAGCGGTTAGATAGGTAATTTTGGAATGAAATGAGAGTGTTTTTAGATATGTCAAGTGATGCAAGCTCATGTAGGAGTTGTTCATGGGACACTGTGTCAAATGTCTTTGACATGTCGAGAAATATTGAGGCAACCATTTGACCATTGCTTTTTAGTTGGTTGACAGTGATGGTAAATTTCAGCAATGCCGTGGTGGTACTATGACCTGGTCAAAATCCATGTTGTGCATGTGAAAGGACCTTATTAGATAGTAGGTGTTGCATCAGTTGAGAGTGGATGCAATTTTCTAACATTTTAGAAAGAGGGGATAGTATAGATATTGATCTATAGTCAGATAGTTCTAGTGAGGAGCCTCCTTTGTGGAGTGGGATTACATAGGAGGTTTTCTAGATTTTAGGTACATACTGTTTGGTGATAGAACTATTGATCAGTATTGAAACTGGGTAACAGATGACATCAGCTGCTAATTTGAGGTAGTCATTTGGCAGCTTGTTGGTAGCAAGGGTTGTGGGTTTCAGTTGGCTTAGTGATTTTTTATTGTACTTGTTTGGACGGGTTTGAGAGAGAGAGAGAGATTGGTGAATTGGTGGTATAAGGGAGGGTGATTTGTTGCAGGCTATTTTTGTTTTTATGAGTGAGAGGATGGAGTTTATGAAAAATGAGTTAAAGTGGGATGCTATGCTTTTTTTCTGTGTTTTTGATATTTGGGGATGGGTTACCGGTGTGACCTGGATGGATAAACTGACTGATGGAGGCCCAGAATTTATGTGGGTTGTATTGATGCTTGGACTGAATGTTTGTATACTACAGTTTCTAACAGCTTTGATTTGTTTTTTTTTAGACATTTCTTAGGTGGTGGTAGGTGTCTAGGGAAGGTTTTGATTTGTTGGTTATATGTTGATACTAGAGTTTGTCTCTTCGTTTTAGTAACTGTTTGGTTTCTTTAGAGAGCCATGGACAGTTGTTAAGTTTTATTCTTATGTGTCTTGTGGGAGCAAGTGCATTTTAAACATCAAGAAATATGTTATTGAAATAATCAGCTGCTGCACTGAGTGGGAAGTATTTTAATGGGGACCAGTTACAGCTTAGTAGTATTTGTTTAAAGGTGTCTATGGAGAATTTTTTTGTATTATGCATTTGTTTATACATTTGTGGTTTTGTGGGTGAGCTATGGTGCCTTAGAAAGAAGGTTAATAAGTGGTCACGTAGGCTGTCAGGTATACAGCCTGAAAGGTGGATTAGAGAGGGTTTGTTAGTCAGGATCCAGTCAAGAATGGATTGCTTGTTGCTAGTTCTGTGAATTCTAGTGGGTGAATTAATCAATTGGGTGAAACCATGTAGGTTGATATGATTTGAGGGGTTATCTATTTGCCAACTGTTATTGAAATCACCAACTAGTATAGTTTCTTGGCTAAATGTGGCTGGGGCCCATGAGAGAAGGTTCTCTATTGTGTAGGGGTTGTTATTTAGAGGTATGTATACAGCTAGTAAGACAATATGTTTGCTGTTATTGGTTATTAGATGTTATGCTAAGAGTTCTGTATTATCAATATCTGGGATGTTTATGTCTTGTCTGAGGATATTGTAGACAGGGGGAGTGATTTCATTATTCTTTATATGAGGTTTAAGCCAGGTTTCAGTTAGCACAACAATGTCAGGGTGGTGTGGAGTTCATGTATTTTGTTTAAGAGACTTCTGATGTTTATATTTTTGAGGAGGACATCAGAGATCTTTTTGGCTATGTTGGATAGTAGAGGTGAGATTTGATTTATTGCTGGTTTGGGGAAGTTGTTTGTAATGGCTGTGTTTTGTTGGATGAGAGTAGGGCCAGGGTTGGGGTTGTATGTTTCCACATAAATGAAGATTAGATTTTTTACTTGTACTTGGGGGGAAATCTTAGGGAGGTATAGGTGGCAGTTTTAGTAGTGTTAATGAGAGGTTAGTATGGTGGAGGTATCTATATGGGAATAGTTTAATACTTGTGGAGTTGTAGATGTGGGGTACTATGTAGAAGTGAGAGAGGTCAGATACAGGTGGGTTTGATAAGGGGAGGTTGGAGATTTTAAGTAGATTATGGGACGGTTGTTAGGTGTTGTTAGGAAGACAGCAATTAGTAGTAATGGGATGAATAGTATGTGTAAGAGAAACATGTCTGAATATTGGGTTTTAGGAGGGGGATTAATGGAGGAGGGAGTGATGGTATGAGTAGTGAGGTGATAAGAAAAGGATGTAGTTGAGGCTTTGAGAAGCTGGGGAAGGAATAAATAGGGGTTGGGATGATAATATACAATTATGAGGTGGGAGGAGCTGATTAGTTAGTGACTTGTGATGTGGAGGAGAGTGATAGGTTGAGGATGTGTGAGGGGTGTGGTTTGGTTAGGATAAATGAAAGTGGTGTGGGGGTGTGTGGGAATGGGGGTTGGTAGGAGAGTGGAGTGAGCCCGAGTGGAGCAAGGGCAAATGGAGTAGGCAAGTGTGAGTTCCCAGTGTGCATGCAGTGCAGTGCAGAAAAAACTATCAGCCACCATAAACTGATCTGGTAGACAGCAGAACTATTGTGGAGGTATAGAACAACAATGGCACGTTCTGCACATAATTAAGCTAATGAGTTAGAGGCGCACTGCACTTCTTTATCAGGTATATAGTAATGATTGTTTTTCTTTTCAGTTTAAACTCGTTATTTTACTCTCTAAGTTGTGGAGCTAGCATAACAAAAACAATATGGGCACTGAGAGCTGTTCGCAAAAAAGAAACTTAGATTTGTGAAAAATAACCTAGTATGGGCAATAAAAATAACCTGATGAGACAAGCAGTTACACCAAGAGGATTTTAAAAATGGTTCCTGTAGCTTATGAAAGCTAGGCTAGGCTGTAATTGGTCCTGTGGGGGAGGGGGAGGACAGAATAGACTAGAAAAGTGGTGGATAGCCAATAGTATGATTAAAAGGGTTGGCCCTGATTTCACAGATGTGTAAGTCTACATAAACATTCAGGAAAGGCAGTAGGTACTTTGGACTTGCTTGTTTTGCATTCCTTACTTATTGAAATAAAATAAGCCACTTCTACCAAGGGGTATGTGGGATTTAGGAAGACCAGAATTTATAAGAAAAAGGGTTTAGTAGTAGTAGAAAAACAGCAGTGCTTTCAAATAGATAATAGCATATAAAGGGAGACTGCTGTTAGAATGTACAGAATGGGGGGGGGGCAGCTAACGTCCTGAAACAATCAGGAAAAGCAATAGGTACTTTGGACTTACTTATTTTGCATGCCTTTCTTATGAAATAAAATAAAATAAACCACTTTTACCAGGAGTATGTAGGATTTAGAAAGACCAGAATTTATAGAGGAGAGGGTTTGGTAATAGTAGAAAAAACAACAGGGCTTTCAAATAGTTAAACAGCATGCAAAGGGAGACTGCTGTTAGGAAGGACAGGATGGGGCTGTCTTTGCACAAATGCACACTAGTTATGTAAATCCAGAATAATAACTGTTTAATATGACTAAATAATAGCATGGTAAGTCACTTTCATCCATAGACAGCCCCTGTACCTAGCAAGTAAAGCCACTTTGTTCACTGTGCACACCTCAGACATCTGATTGTGATAAAATAAGACCCTGTATCCAGCAATCATAGTGAGTTTGCTGACTCTTTAGGTTCATGATTAAATACTAGGCCAACTGCCTTTCTGGGCCATTTTAAGCTTAGACAATTTCCCTGAAAGGTGAGAATCAAAACTTGTTTCTTGTGTCCATGAGGTAAACACTTTAACCGTTATGCCAATCACAACCTTACTTTAAATATCATATTGTAATAAATAAATAAATAATAATAACTGGACACAATAATTTATTTCAACTCACCACACAAAAGTGCATGGTCTCTCTCACTCTCTCTCTCTCTCTCTCTCTCTCACACACACACACACACACACACACACACACACACACACACACACACACACACACACACACACATATCCATCATTTGCATTTGCTTACTGTATACACCTCAGATGCCTGATTGCAATCAAATGAATTAATAAATATAGAAATAAACATCCATATTACTTTAGTTTGACCTGTTGATCTCAGATGTGTACATTGTTTCTTAATGTCATCTCTTTCTTTGTCTTACTCTTTCTAACAGTTATACACATTGACACATACACACACACACACACACACACACACACACACACACACACACACACACAGAGATAAATATTAAAATGTATAACTAAATGTTTACAAAATTAATATTGTGATACTGTCTGAAAGTTTGACAGGCAGCAGGACCATCCAACAGAACAAATAGATCACAAATTAGAGTATAAAAAAATAATTAAAAAATGTATTTAATTAAAAGAAAATTTTCCAGTATTTGTTTTATTATCTCTTGTTCTGCTTTGTTCAATTTCATTCATTATTTTTTTCACTTTCCTTACAAACATTAAATATGTTTTAAGCATGCTATATATGCCAGACAGTACCATGTTGAAATATATTACTTTGACCATTTGTTCTTCTACTTTCAATCCTGCTAACGCCAGAGAGGTACAACAGAAGGTGGATATCTGGGGTAGGAGTGAGGAGGTATGTGGTGTATAAGTATGGCAGCAACAATTTTCTCCTAGGCTAACATCAGAAGGATATATAGAAAGTATGTCTCCTTTTTAGGGCTAGATATTATTTTTATATCATTATAAGCATTTGTATTCTCATTTTATTGTGAACTACTATTTTTTAGCATTGAAAATTAAGATTTGGATAGAATTTATTTCTTCCTTGTAAGAAAAAAATTAAGACTGAACTTGTTTCCTTAGTCATAATTCATGTTCAGGACATCAAAGGATTAAAAAAGTAGGAATAATGTCTCTAAAAATTCCCCTCTGAGCAGTAGAGCAAGTGGTCCCTAGAACCCAAGCTTAATTTAGTTAGTTTCTCCACAGTTGTTGCGCTGTAGTTTGGATAGGTAGGATGAGTTGAAAGGATGGAGGGAAAAGCTGAAAAGTAAAGCAAAATATGCAAAAACAAGAAAGAAATAATCTAGTGGGGTGGCTTTGGTGGTGCAGTGGTCAGTCTTGTTGCTTCACAGCAAGAGGTTCTCTGGTTCATTTCTCAGCTGAGGTGCCTTCTGTGTGGGGTCTGCATGTCCTCCTTGCAGTAGCATGGGTTTCCTCCATCTACTCCAGTCTTCTCCTACATTCCAAAGACATGTAGTAGGTGGATTGGACACTCTTAGCCATAGGTGTGAATGTGTGTGTGAGTGAGTGGTACGGATGAACTACTTCAGGAGGGCTAGCCACCCATCAATGTAAACCTTGGCTTGAGTTGATTGTCACTGTTGAAGTGACACCCTGGCTCCATGCGCAAAATGGGGAAAAGGAGTTGAGGATGGAGGATGGATGGAGGGAAGGGCCACTGGAGGTATGGGGGTGAGGGTGGGTGGGCAGTACGAAACTGTGTAGGTGCATTGGAATCCTTTGTCTAGGGTTCTGTTTCACCTAAGAGTGTCCGTGTTAATTGCAATCAGATGTCTGAGGTGCATATAGTCTAGATGGATAGATTTTTTGGTCATTGAAGCAGTCTGTGAATGCAAAGTGACAGACGCCATCCATTATTTTGACACAAGTAAATAGTCATTGAGCTGTTGTAATATAGCCCCACCTCATTCCAGTTAGCCCCAGTGATTCAGTTGCTTCTTGTTGTCAACCTTGATTTGAAGCCACCAGCTGTCATGCAAGTGATTAATTTTATAGCCTCTCAAATTCAGTGAATGGAACCAATCCATTGACCAGTTTTCTTTTAAAGAAGGGATGGTGGTCACATATTACTTGCTGCCTGGCATATTTTTTTTCTCTTTAGGTAGATATTGCTGGAGGGATTAGAACTGAGTTTAAAACTTGGTTGAAAGGAGAAGAAAGTGCATGGCATGTAAATCAGGTAATGCATATCCCTGAGACTGGACACTAATAGATGCACATTGCAGTGATTATGCATATGCGCATGCACATTTGTTGCATTTACGCATGCAGACTAAATGAATACTGCTGTCATCTCCTGAATAGTGATATCAAGCACCCACAGGACTAAAAATAAAAAAAGAGAGGAAAAATTATCTATCTGCCTCCAAACAGAATAGCATCCCATGCAACCTCATAGTTTGCCATTTCTTAAGATTGTCCATGCTTCAGGCATTTAGTACTGTGTTGTCATGATCCTTGTCTTAATTTCTGTTATCATATTTTGAAGCTCGTCAAGTCTATTAGCTTTCAAGCAAAAAGGCATTCGAGCTCTTGTTGTTTGCTTCACAATTGTTTAATGTTTCTAGATCACATCTGTATTTAAAGTACACTTTGACTCCTCACAACTTCAAAAGCCATCTTGCTTAAACAGGAAGAGGCATACATCTGCGTTCCTTGACTTGTGAGAGTTTTTTTTTCCTTTTATGCAGCTAATTTCTGGTGAAACTATTATAGTATCATTTTGACTTTCTACTGCTTTAAAACCTACCATGGTGAATGTTTACCCTGCTTATGTTCCTTTCTGACTCAATTTTATTTAACAGTTTCACTCCAGATAATTTGTCTTTCCTAAACACTCACACTTTAAACCAGAAAGAGTGAATAATCCTCTTTGCAATTCAGTCTTCATGTCCTCTGTTGCCTATTGACCTTGAGCTTCCCCACTCCTCTGCGAGTTTTTACTTCAGACTTAAACAATTTCTTCTTAATAGCTTTGTAGGTTTGTGTTTCTCCTCGGAATAAATGCATTCTTGTTATTTAACATTATGTCTTGTTCATATTTTCTTTTGCATTTGCTATCCTAGCATTGTTCATTCTGTTTCTTTGGCTTAGTTTCACCTTTACCCTTGGTAAATATTTGTTATTTCATGTTGTAACCTGTAACTGATCTACTGTCCTATTTTGTAATTGTCATCGCTACCCTATTTTCTAAATGCTCACTTATTGCCTTCTTAGTCCTGCCTGTATTTTATGAAAAATGTTTTGTAGCTTGTTCATAACAACTCATGTGCACCTTTTACTAATTACTCAGTCTGTTTTTCCTTAGGCAGTAAAAATATTCTTGGTGAATATCTTTTGCTTTCATCATATTGTATATTGTATATAAATATCATATATATCGTATATTGTATATGGATATCATATTGCTTTCATCGTATTGCCTTACAATTTTCTGCCTTAGTAATGAAATCTTAGACACATTGCTTAGAATTATTTTAATACCTTTATCTCCATTTCTTGAATTTGTTACTTGTTACATTTTTTCAAGTGTAGCCTATTTCTTGTATTGTTGCTGTTTGTTTCTCTTGGGTCATGTTTAAAAAGAAGTATGTCTTGCCTAGTTCATTTGTCTGGTTAAAAAGAAAAGTACATGATAAAAATAAAGCAAAAACAAAAGTCATTTTTGTTTCACTAAACCCCTAAGGCCACAGAGGCAGTCAAAAGACATGAAGCAGCCAAAGATGAATTGACTTTAATTTACCTTAACCCCTTTGTTCACATTAAATATGATATAGATAAGGTTGCCATTTATCTTCTTTTAGAGTGGATAATCTATCACTTAAAGTCAGTCCATATTGTGCAGGACATAGTGTGATCATATATGTTTAAGCTGACAACATTAAGCTGATGTTTCTTTTGAAAACAGGCCCTGGTTGAACAGAAATGCTACTTGGCCCTTTGTCTGCAGTGGTAGTTTGTCATGGATTTGCTCAATAGGGCCATTAAGACAATTAGAAGAAAATTAGGCGAGTCATTCTATTATGAATTTTAAGTGCGTCATCTTACTTCTGTAACAGAATACTGTTTTCTAGATTAATGCATTGCCCTGTTTTTTTATTTTCCTGTAAACCATTTTAGACCTGTTTTAGTTACATGATTGCATTTGCTTTCCCTGTAGAATGTTGCATTTTACCTAAGTTCTCAGCAGGTTCATATTTTCATTTTGGTCATTGTCCCTGGTATACTGTGCTACCAGGTATACATTTTAGTATTTCAAAACACATGACTAAAAATAAAAAGTGAAGGGCACTTTGCCCATGAGATATAAATATGCTTAAGTCTCCTGAAAGCATTTTTTTTTATTTTGTCAACCTCCAGTTCAGTTGTGAATAGTTATGAGTCAGTTGTTTTTAAAATGCAGCACAATTCATAAAATGGATCATATACTCAATTGGTTATACATATCTACAAAAAATTATGAAAAAAAACATGGCACGCAGGAATGTCTTCCAAATAAAAATCTGTTTTAACTACAAAATGTATTTGGAATAGAATTACTAAACACGACTAGTTGAAGAATGTAAGTCCAGGAGTGGAGCTGCAATATGGCATTTTGTCTTTTTATTTGTTTGTTTATATTGAAAAGACAGGTGGACTGCGTTAAAAGCCTGTATTTAGCTGTGATCTGGTTAAGTTCAACACAGCAGCAATAACAAACATTTACATTAATACTAATGATCTGAAACATAGTAAAATAACAATAAGCTAAAATTGCACATAGCAATAGAGCTCTACAGTTATGCTCCAAGAATGGAAAAAGACAAGCCCTGGGATTCAAAAAACACCATGTAGGCTTTGCGCAAATCCTACATAGAGTTTACATGTGTGTACAGTGATGCGCCCCGCATTTAAACGTAAATAAATGAGGTTTCTTGATGGGCAACATCAGCCAGCCAGGAAACTGTGTAAGCAAACATAGATAGCAATCCTATTTAAATCAGAGCACTGAAAGGCCGGGGTTTTGTGCAGAATGCCAGAATGATCACCAGAGCTTAAGAGATAGCTCTCAATCTATTAGTGCAAGACATCTGGACAAAGGCCAACATACTGGGGGAATGATGACACAGAAATAGGGACATATCTGACATATTTGCTCTTTAGAAATATCCTAGAATAACCAGGGGTTTGTGTTAAGATACATGTTCCGAAGGATCTGATGCCTGATTCTGAAATGTATGTAATTATTGAGTCACATCAGTCCTGAAATCATCCCAGTGATATGACAGAAAACCACAAATTTGTTAAGGAACACAACCAAAAGATATAACGGTAAAAATCTGGACATTTTGTGAAAATCTGGACAGTTGAGGGGTATGATTGTTAAGTATATGGTCCAAACACAGTACAGGACAGTGTATCTACAGTGCAGAGTATTGTGATATCCCATTCCTGGCATGCTGTACTGAAGCTGTGTAAATGATCTGTAAGGGTACATGGACTGCCATGTAAAATAAACACTCAGGGAAGAGTGTGTGTATTGAATAGGGACACATAGATGAATTGTAGGCATGAGCACAGAGAAAGAGGACAAATGAAACAACCTAATGCACAGCAGATGAGGGTATGTCATTGTAAGACAATTGTAGCAGCAACACCAATCACATATCAATCTGGTACAATAGGGACTGCACAGAGACAATGTGTATTATGTGACTGTCACACAAGGTGACCTAACAATGGGAAGGATGTCTGTGTGAGACAAGCATCCTTACATGAATAATGCAGAGAGCATCTATTAGGGATGTTACATACAATTAGGGTAGGAGGCATATTGTGAAGCTGTGCAAACTGATTTGCCTGAATATAAGTGTAATCTCAGCAGAGGTCTCCAGCAAGTGGGACACAGGTAAAGGCTCATGGACAACATTAAAAGAAGCAAGCAAATTCATGGACAATAACAGAATAATACCATCAGTAATCCCATGCCTTTGACATAACTTATGTGATTTAGCGTGATCAGATATGATTCTGCACAAACACTCTTGTACAACTATTAGGATACATCCACACTCTGTAAAGGTAATCATGCACACTGTCTTGGCACTGTAACATCTGCTGGAGGTGTTAAGAGGGACACTGCTATACCTGTATGTGACACTATGATCAATATAGGCTAGCTGACTGGTGTGCATGGCATAAATATATATATATATATATATATATATATATATATGGTTTACTATCAAAATGTCGACTTTAAAAACAAATTCCATTTTTAATGTCGAACCATAAAGCCGAATCCATGCATACCACTTAGGCCTAAATGTCGAATTTGATGAACGAATTCAGCAGATTCGACTTATAGATTGACTAGCAAATGGGATGTCTGCATAGGAGCTAAGGTAAGTCAAGCTGTTACTCTGCAAATTCACTGTCTTGCAGGGGGCAAGCCCCCCCCCTGCACCCCCTTCACACACTTCCTGCTAAATATATATTCCAACTCTGAGATTGCATTACATTGAGGAAAGGTATAGATTTCCCAGTTTGTATCACGATTGTACTCATGATATCAACGTTTGTATCAGCGAATGCACAGCAGCATTCGCTGATACAAACTGTCTTGCTCAAGTAACGTTCGGCAACATGGAAATTGTCCAACCGCAGTTCAGCATTCCTGTATTTACCAAACGTTACTTCAACATTTTGATAGCAAACATGTATGTATGTATATATATATATATATATATATATATATATATATATATATATAGCACAAGCCATGTGACGTCCCCTCTCTGGGCCAGTAACCAAGGAGCCTGAATCATCACCACTGACACTGGTGAGGGACGTTCACTTGGAACAAAAATAGATACACATAATATTTTCAGATGCAGCTCTCTGTACCAAGCAACATTTCCCTTAAGAGCACACAGGGAACATGCTCAGTCTGGGGTCTGGTTTTCTCTCTTTATCTTTCTCCAGGGCCCTAGTAAGACTCTCCACTGGCACATCTATATACTGGAGTCCTCAGCTGAGTGTCCCAAGCCAAGTCCTCCACCACTCTCTCTGTGAAACTAGTGCTCTGTCCCTGCACCAAGTAGCTGACACACACACACAAACATGGAGTACACACACACACACACACACACACACACACACACACACACACACACACACACACACACACACACACACACACACACACACACTACTGCCACCAGGACACTCCAAAGCCAGCTACTCTAAGGCTGTTAAAAGGGTAACCAATTATACTGAGTGAATTAATGCTAATACAAATGGTAGTGTTTGACCAATGCAGTAAGGCTTCCAGGAGAAGCTACAGTGGCACCAAATAAATATAAGTAGTCTCAAAGGTTAAAGCATTCTCTAAAAGCCCAGCCACAATAAAATGTTTAATTATATTTAATAATAAATAATAAAAGAACATGAAAATACTAATTATCCATTTACAATAAACACCAGAGTTTCAAAAACAGGAAATATTACAATAACACAGATGAGTAGATTCACACAGATACAGAAAAAAACAGTACTTAATTAATCTCACTATATTTTTCTGACTGATCTAAGAATACTATTCCCTGGTTACTTACTAAAGCAAGACAAGATGAAATGGGTGAGTGATCTTTCTATGCCAGGTCTGAAAAACAGACTGCTCTGAGACATCTGTCTCATCTAGTATTAAACTAAAGTAACAATGGTGTTACTGCCAAATGCAAGATACGTACAAAGATATCACACCTTAAAAAGTTTAATGAATAAAGCTTTCGGGTCTACACCCTTCATCAGTATAACACTACAACAATACTATTACATTTAAATAGGAGACATCATCAAATCACATGCTTCAGCCCATCCCTAATCAAACACACAAAGAAACTTAAAGAAACAGCACTATAGGTGTAACCTATGTCTTATAAATATTAAAAACAAAATATAAAAGACTTACTATCATAGTAATGGTCTAACAGACTCTATACATCTAAGTGTAATATAATAATAATATACACACATATATATAATTAATTTACTCATATCTAAAATATGCAATAAAAATTGCAGTATAAATGCAACAAATGCAATAAATATAATAAAAAGAATTTTTATATAGAAACAATATGATATACTCATCTAAATTTGCATACATAATTAACTAAAGAATATATACAAAAGTATAGCCATAAAATTTATAACCTTTCTCTTTGTTTTTTAACTAATATTGGTTTCAGACTAACAGCATTATTTAACCCAGGGGAGACATCTGCCTGAAGTCTAATAATCCATTCTAACTCTTTCAGTTCTAGGAAATTATTAATATCTCCCTTCCTTAGACTAATATTTACTGCAGCTAATACTCTAAATTTAAATACATGATTTTCACCTTTTTCTATAATATGTTTGCTTAAAGCATTCGTTACTACTCTCCTCCTGATTTCTGATTTATGTTCTGTTATTCTCTCTTTAAGCTTTCTAATAGTTTTACCCACATAAAATGAAGAGCATGATACACATGTAGCTAAATATACCACCCTTGCTTCATTACAAGTTGTTAACGTGGTCATTCTAATAATTTCTCCATTAGTAGGATGTTCAAAAAAATCACCACCTTCAAATAAATCATTACAGCAAGAGCAGTTGTAACATTTCCTTATTCCTATCAATTTATTAGTCTTAGGCTTAGTATGGAAGTCTTTATAACATAATTTCTGTTTTAAAGTTTTGGCACTTCTATATGAAAAACTAGGTTTATCACCTACTGTGGATCTCATTTCAGGCATGGCTAATAGAATCGGCCAATTATTTTCTAGTACAGCACTTACATTACATGTATTTAAATTATATGTGGTCAGATATCTAGTTAACTTTATATCTTTACAAAAATTGTCTCTCCTCATCATTATACCTCCTAGCAATATTGGTTTAAATTTCGTCTGTCTCTCATTTTTTACTTCACATAATGCTTCAATAACAGGAAATATTAAAATAACACAGATGAGTAGATTCACACAGATACAGAAAAAACAGTACTTAATTAATCTCACTATATTTTTCTGACTGATCTAAGAATACTATTCCCTGGTTACTTACTAAAGCAAGACAAGATGAAATGGGTGAGTGATCCTTCTATGCCAGGTCTGAAAAACAGACTGCTCTGAGACATCTGTCTCATCTAGTATTAAAACATCATTTCAGTGCTGGATTAGAGAATAACATCACATATATATGGTCATCTGAATTCTGGTTCCCATACTACCCCCCTCTATTAGAAACTGAACCAGAATCTTGCACATATGTGTTACCATACACACATATCTAACTTTGCTTAGCTGTGTTATAGCATCTGGAAGCCATAAAACCATTTCAATGCTTCCACCCTTCCAAGGTAGCAATTAGTTCACTGCTAAGGACAATACAGCAGGATTTCTAGTCCTTGTTTTCACAAACATTTTGTCTTTGGCTGCATTCTGAACTGTAAGATACAATCTTTATTCCCTAAACCAGGTAATTTAATTTCAGGATATTTTTCTAAAAGTAAGCTGGGGCTGAGCTTAACCTCTTTTCTCCCAGTATCCTCTGTTACAATATATACATTTAATCAGTTACAATAGTACAGATTGACATACATTTATGTTGCTTTTCTGTCCAGCAGGACACACTGTTTGGTACATTTTTAACACAAGCAGCTTTACAAATGCATTTTTCAACACGAGCATCTGTACAAATCAGTTTGATATACAAATGACATAATTCTTTACAAAACTCCAGCTAGTTATGCTGGCATATGTTACACATCCACTGCCCTACTTATCCTGGCATAGCTGGCAATACCTCACATTATCAGAATCCATACTGTCACAAATGTTACCCATGCCATTAATGTTGACAAACACCTATGTATGTACTGTGTGCATCACCAGAACAGGTAGCACACATGCATCTGGTGTAACAACTTGATGGGGATTAGACAGTAATATTTATGCCACAAAATGAATAACTAGGCATGGGCAATAAGAAGTGTGACAACTCACTTTTGTAAAGGTGGCACACTTCAGTTATACCTCACTGGAAGATGTAGAGGGAGGTACATGAAAAAGGGTGCATTGTACTCAGTTATTGGCGTGGGGCAGGCTGTGAACTATGGAGGTATTATAGCCTCTGATGAGGATGTCATTCACATACTCAGTAGTTGTGTTACATACAAGGGAGTAGTCAGCACTGTGACCACATTCTTGTGAATGCACCATTAACCATCTACCACAGGACACAGGTCACATACCTATTAGTCTGATTATAGGGTGTGATGTCTACATTATACTTGGGTTGTGTGTTTGCTTTCCTGATGTAAAAAATCCCATCATGCTTTCTTGCCATTGCATTGTCATGGCTGTAGCAGCAATCTTTGGTGTGTGTTGATACTGTCTGTATTATACTAATATAACAGTTGGAGCCAATGATTGCCCACAACCAGTAGTTCTTCAGGCAGCTGTTTGGACACAGGATGTGTATGTCATCTGTGATGTCCATCACTTAAATAATGGACAAGAAAGGGACTAGCAGACAGCCCTGATGTATGGACCTGATCACTGGACCTGAGATATAGGTCACGTCACACATATCAACATATTTCGATGCCATGTATGTGATACATTAGTCTACCCACTTGGTGATAAAGGTAAATATGGCCACATCTGAAAGTGCTGAGTGTTACCTCAGTACGGATTTGTGTTGAATGCCTTGGGCTTGTCAAGTTCAAAAGGATGATAGTGTTGTCATCATGCATGCCCTGAAGACATTTAACAGATGTAACAGAAATGACGTAGCATTAACAGCTCACACAAATCTGTTGCACACAGCCGGGACATCACTAGTGTCCATTTAGAAAAGGTCCATGATAAAATGTTGGTCTACATCACAGATGAGGAGAGTCAGGATGTGTGCATACATGCATGCATCGAGTGATGCCTCCCCCAGCTCACTTGGATGCATGTCGAAAACACCCTTCCACAGCAATATAGTCTGTGTGGAGGGTGTGTTAAAGTAGTGTATTCAACTATGCCAGAAGGTGTCTGTGTTGAGTCACATGACAGGCAATATGTGATGCTTTCACAGCCCATTGATTCTGTGTGATAGGTCTGGATGAAGGTAAGACAGTGCATACTGGCTATCCTCAACTGGCCTAGGGTTTGAAAACAATCACCCATGCAGGGATCATTGAGAAACTCTACCAGCTGGGAATTAAACCTCGTGTCACTAGATGGGTAACCAACTGGCTCACTGACAGAACATGTACTGTGAAAGTTGGTGAATCAACCTGTACCTGTAGAGCTGTCTCCATTGGTGAACCCCAGGGATCTGTGCTTGGCTCTTTACTGTTTGGAATCTATTTCTCGACTCTTCAGGCTAAAGTATACAGCCTTTGGCTCACCATGTTTACTGATTCTTGCATACTGGGTGAAATCACTGAGTCCACCTATGATGATAACATACTACAGGAGGGGCTAACATAGACAAATGATTGGTGACAAAGCCACATGGTCTACAAATAAATGTAAAATATGTGTCTTTATTTTGGCTTTCTGCAAAGTGGAATTCCCTACTAATTACAGCATTGACAACAGTCCCAGTATGCTGAAAGCCAGTGATGCAAGCACTGGGAACACACATACATAGCACTCTGAACTTCAACCACCAACTGTCCATACTGCTATTGAAAGCTTATGTTGTGCACATCATAAGTCATGCCATTGTATTCAGATATTACAGCACTGTACTTGAACCTCATCCGAAGATTAATATACAGTATAAAATATGATACAGAGAGGAAAAGTAGAAAAGAAGATCAATAATGGAGAAGTTAAAGACATAGAAACTGAGGTTATGGAGTACCTGCAAAGTGGAGGATTCACAGTAGAAAATCTAACTCAGAAAGCACCACTGCAGGATAGAGCAATAGATATCCAACTTAAGGAGAAACCAGTGGAACAGGAAGCAACTGGGCAGTTGCCATATGAATATATTTTGGAGCCTTCCACAGGAAGCTAGTATAAATGTGCACTTGAAGCTGGAGAGCAAGGAGAAGTGATAGGCCAGTGAGTTCCCATATGACAGAGCAACGTATGGCACAGGATGAAATTGAAGAGAATATGCCGCAGGAAGATAATATAGAACTCTCTGTAGAATGCCTGCAAGAAATGGGAAACAAAAAAATTGCCCTTAGTTTAGAAGAAAATGAGCTAAGAGAAGAGTTGCTTCATTTAATAGATATAGATAGACATATTAAGATCAATAAAAGAGATAGACTGCAGAAGGTCAATAAAATCCAAAAAGTCAGAAGTCTGATAAAAGAAATTAATACAGCCATTAGGACTGTCCATAGCGATCCATGCGATATAACAGAAGTAAACAGGATATATTATTGTGCAGCTAAATTAATAGATAAAATTCTACCACAAGAACATAGGGTAGTAAGGGAAATGAAGGGAAGAAATTGAATACCATCATGAAAGGATTGAATAGAGAAAACTATAAAGCGATTGAGACAAGCTTGAAGTGTCACTGTTAGAAGAGCATAGAAGAGGGAACAGATCAACAAAAATACTCAGAAAGATAGATGTGATAAAAGCAATGTGCAGTATTATAACAGATCAGGATCTATCTTGCACTATTGCAAATAATAAACTAAACATCTCAGCACAGGCAGAAAAACTTAGAAGATACACAAATAAATATAAAAAAGTACAAAATAAGCAATTTATTGATGACCCTAAAAAGTTCTATATAGAACTGGGAAACAAGGTTAAAGAAATTGAAAGACCACCCAATAAAGAAATAGACATATTTTGGAGAAATATCTATGAAGATCCTAGACCCGCGGTGGTGGTGCTGCGGTAGTGTTGTCGCCTCACAATAAGACGCTGTCCAGTTTGATTCTCAGTTAGAGTGTCTTCTGCGTGGAGACATGCGTGAAAGGGTGTACCTTCATTGAAGGTTGTGCATCAGGGCTGGTAACTCGGCACGTAAAAATCAACTACCAATCATTAGCGGACCGGAGTTCCGCTGTGGCGACCCCTAACCGGGAAAAGCCGAAAGACACAAACAAAATCTATGAAGATCCTGTGGAACATAAAGATGCCAAATTGCTAGAAGAAGTAAAAGAAACAATAAGAAGTTCAAAGGTACAGGATATGAAATGGGATGAAGTACCAGCCAGAGAGATTGAGATAAAGTTAAGAAAAGCCTCCAAGTGGAAAACCCCAGGCTCAGATGCAGTACCTAACTTCTAGCTAACAGTATTAACATCTTTGTACAAAGATTTAGCCATGAATAATGGAAAAATAATGCTGCTACTTAAGAGTGAACCTGCAAGTTATCCTAAAAATTACAGACCGATAACTTGCCTTCCAGCGATGTATAAACTATACACCGGAATTGATGCTGACAGAGTTTATAGTCATTCAGAAGAAAATTCAGTCATGGCACTAGAACAAAAGGGTAGTAAAGGAACGTCATATGGAACAAAGGATCATCTGTTGCTAAATAAAGTCATAGTGGAGAACTGTAAAAAGGGGAAGGATTAAGTATTGGATGGATTGACTACAAAAAAGCATTTGATAGTATCCCGCATTCATGGATAAAATAGTGCTTAAAAATGCATAAGATACACCCTACACTGATCAACTACATTACAGTGACCATGAAACAGTGGCAGACTACTTTGTAATTAAGCCATGATAAAGGACAAATTATTATTCCAGGGAAAAAAATTCAAAGGGGGATATTCCAGGGTGACTCTCTGTCACTGCTGCCATTCTGTCTTGCCCTTAACCCTTTAAGTTGCCTACTTAACAAATTAGGTCATGGCTATAATTTGTCTCCTAGAAAACAACAAAGTGTAAAGATCTCTCATCTTCTCTTTGTCAATGATTTAAAACTGTAAAGCTCATCACATGAGGAACTGAAAGCACAACTGCAAGTTATCAAAACTTTTTCAGATGATATAAGAATGTCATTTGGTCTTGATAAATATGCAAAAGCAACCTGTAAAGCAGGAAAACTGCAGCACCAAGAAAACATCAGTTTGGGACAAGAATGTGATATAAAAGGACTTGAGCAAGATGGAGTATATAAATATTTGGGAAATGATGAAGGATCAACAATAAAACACGAACAAATGTGAATAAAACTCAGTAAGGAATATTTTAGAAGACTTAAATTAATCCTGAAAACAAAGTTGACATTTAGGAACAAAATTCAAGCTATAAACCAATTTGCTCTTCCTTTCCTGACTTACAGTTTTGCAGTGGTTGACTGGCCCCAAAACGTGTTGCATAGATTACACAGGAAAACAAGAAGGATCCTTCATGCTCACCAAATGATTTATAAAAATCAGTGTATACCATGATTATGTATTTCCCATTTCGAAAGGCGGCATGGACCTCCTTGAAATTGATTACATGTATAGAGCTGCAATTGTGGAACTGCACACATATTTGCTGACCTCACAAAACCCAAATGTAGTGAAAGTTTTGAAACATGAGGTGAATAAATCTAAGATGACTTCTCTGCTTAGTTTAGCAGAAGCATATCAGCGTCAGGCAGGAATGGAAATCAAATCAGAAGTGGATAAAAATCAGGCAGCAACTAAATGTGCCAAAAAACAAAAGAAAGAATATAAGGTAAAGGATCAGATGAGAAGGCAAGAAATGTGGAAAATGCATAAATATAGTTGCAAGTGTAGAAAACTTCTGGGAGAGCCTCATGTTGATCAGGACTGAATGCAGGAATGGTTAAGGAGAAGCAAATTCAAACCAAAAGATCAAAGATTAATATTACCAGCCCAAGATATTGGACGATGTACAAGTTGGTTTACAAAGTCCATTGAACATGTGGGAGAAACAGACAAATGTAGGTTTTGTAAAACAGAGTTGGAAACAGTTGCACACCTTGTTGTTGGTTGTGACATACTAATGGCAGAAGGATTGTACACTGAAAGGCATAATAATATGGCAAGACTGTTGCACTGGGGATTGTGCAAACATTATGGTATTGAAGTGGCTGAAAAAAACACTGGAAACATGAACCACAAAAGATCATAGAAAATGATGATGTCTACATCACATGGGGTCACCCATTACCAACAGTTCAAAAGATAGATGTGAGAAAAACAGATGTAGCGGTTCATGAAAAGAAGACAAAAGTATCATTGGTCATTGAAATTGCTATACCCAGTGACTACAGCGTCTTGTGTACAGAGAGACACAAAGTCATAAAATATCAAGATTTACAGGTAGAAATAAGAAAAATGTGGAAGAAAGATACCCAGACAATTCCAATGGTAGTATGATCAATGGGTCTTATAAAAAAGAATCTACAATTGTATTTAGATACGTTACTAATACATATAACTCTGTATGAATTACAGAAGGAGTCATAACTGGGCATATTGCAGATGCTGTGAAGGGCACTTTTGGCTGATATCAAAGATTGAAACAATACTAATTTCATGAAATTTAATTGTACTTTGACTTAGGAATGGGGTCCATTCCCTTCATGGTATTAGAAACCCAAAAGATTTGGAGAAAAGAAAAAAGACAGAAACAGTATAATGCCCTTTTTTGCATGTACCTCACAAGACACATGCAGCAGCTGGAGAGACCACACGGGTTACTCATCAAGAAAACACCGTGCATACAAACCATGTCATGATGCATATAGATAGACTGAAATCCACATTACTGTAATCTGTATTTTATAGGATGAGGTGACTTTTGCCTGGTCTCTAAGCCAGTCTCTGACTCTGCTCCACTCCCTTGTCATCCACCAAAGTTAAAATTTTGAATAAAGGTCTTAATTTTATACCTGGCTTTTATGTGTCTGAAGATACATTTACACAAGATATTACCTCATTTTGTAGATTACTTAACCTGAGATTATTTTTTCAAACAGCACCTAATCCTGAATTGCAAGATGTTTTCAGATACCACAAATCTAATTTTATGCCACCAATGCATAATAATGTGTTAATGTTTCAGAACTGCATTCTCAAAGATCTGCATTTCAACTTTAGGGAGTTCCGTGCCAAATCAAACAATCTCTCAAAGATTGACATGGATGCTATCCATGAACTTGAAACTAACCATGATTTTTCAATATTGTCTGCAGATAAGGGTGGGGCAGTGGTGGTACAGGATTGGACCCAATACAACACAGAAGCCATGAGACAGCTAACTGATAGCCGTTATTACATGCATATGACATTGGACCCAACTCCTGGTTTCAAGAAACAAATCAACCAGTTTTTGGCATCAGCCAAGAACGAGGGAATTATTACGGACAACACATTACATCACCTCATGGTGCCCGACCTGTCTAGCCAATACATATATTTTCTAACTAAAATACATAAGAATCTGGAAAATCCACCTGGTAGATCTACAGTTTCAGGTAGGGGCTCAGTTACAGAACCATTATCCCAGTTTCTGACGCAGTATCTTAAACTACTTCTTAAATGAGTTAGGGCCCGTATCCAAGACAGTAGGGAATTCCTTAAAGTTATCTCAGAGATGCAGCTTGAGCCAGGGTGGTTGCTCTGCACCCTTGATATTTCTGCATTGTACACCAACATTCCTCACTGGGCAGGACTGGAAGCATTAGAATACTGGTTATACAAGTCAGAGTTGTACCAACCGGGTTTCAACATTGCTTAGCCGAACACATTCTTAGCAAGAATGTGTTCTACTGCCAGAACAAATGCTACTTACAAATACAAG